>NC_060954.1:53168559-53173900 GCF_022045245.1 Lucilia cuprina
GCTAGTCTATAGTCCAGAGTATAGGCTAGTCTATAGTCCAGAGTATAGGCTAGTCTATAGTCCAGAGTATAGGCTAGTCTATAGTCCAGAGTATAGGCTAGTCTATAGAGTCTATAGTCCAGAGTTAAGACTAGTCTATAGTCCAGAGTTTAGACTAGTTTATAGTCCAGAGTTTAGACTAAAAGTCCAAAGTTTAGACTAGTATATAGTCCAGAGTTTAGACTAGTCTATAGTCCGGAGTTTAGACTAGTCTATAGTCCAGAGTATAGACAAGACTATAGTCTATGCATAAAACTGTTGTTCAAACTATATATAGTCTTTATTATAGAACATTAAATAATCTATATACAAGTATATACCATAGATGAAACTAAACTATTTGGATTATAATTCTTAAAATGACAAAGAATCTTTGTTGTCACAGAAAAATCCCAAAGTTCTGTTAAAATCCGAGTTTTGTTAGATATGATAATTATTTCAAGAAATAAATATTTTAAATTTTTTGTGAATTATTCCATATTTAATACCCACTGTCTAGGAATGAGTGAGTGAGTAAGTAACTAATTTAGAGCTAAATATATCAATAAGAATGTGGTTTTCTAGACAGATTACAATCGGAAGTATTCAAAACATTAAACAACTGCTAACCACAAAGATAAATTGCAATAGTTTAGCTTTTTTTTCTAATATTGTTTTTTACAATCAAATTCCCCCTGTAAAACAAAGTGTAAAGTAGAAAATAAGCAAAACTAATTTAACATTTTTTTCTGTTAATAAAAGTGTTAATAAAAAAAACCAGTCTACCAAAGTCAATTTAGTTTTAGAACAAATAGTCATAAACGTTGTAGTTGTGTTTCTAATACTCAAGGTTATCTATCCATTGATTCGATAGTCTTGGCTTAAAGTCTAACTAACTAATTGTTATTGTGCTGGTTTTCATTTTTTCAATTAGGAATTTGTACGAAAAAGAAAGGGTTAATGTATCATAATTATTTTATGAATTTTTTTAAATTTAATTTTAAATTGCATTTTTCAATTAACACGCTTTTTAATGTAAACAATTTATTTAAGAATTATTTAATTATAATGTTACAGCTGTTTTTAGTATGAACTGGTATTTGTTATTGTAATGTTATTTTATTTATTTTGATAGATTTTTTTAACAACAATCTTGTTGTTAGATGACATTACCAAAAGTTAAGTTTTTGACAATATTATTATCATTATTGATATCTTAATATAAATTTATAAAGAAAATATAATTTGCAATGGAAATTTTACAAAAAAAAATCAATGACGATTTAGATTTATTAATAGACGTGCTTAAAACACACTTAACAAGTGCAAATTATCTTTTTAGCGTACGACCCTTATCAAATCGCAATAAAACGTCAAAAACAAATTTTGGAAACTTTTTTAAGAACAAAATTTTAATCTATAAAATTATCAAAAATTTTAGTTATAATTTTCTTGACATATGTTCGTACATATTCCCACTGTTAACAAAATATTATTACTTAATAATCAATCGAACTGTTAATTTTGTATAAGCGGATATAAAATGTTTAAAAGAATAATTAACATGACAATGGGTTCAAAACTTTAAAAAATGGTTGTTTTACTAGACTTTAATTAAATGTGCATATAAATGCTACAGGTGTTTTTTTCATTATTTTATAAATTTATTTTAATCGTTTGAAAATATTTATCTTTGTTTTTTTATTTATTTATATTTATTATTCATAAAAAATTTATATCTATTTAAGTAAAAAAACAAATAAATACATATTTTTTTATCAACATGTGAAAATAAAAGTTTAAACATAATAATCTCCATTGTTTTGCAAAGTTGTTTTTTCAAAAAAATAAACTTTTAAACTTAATAAATTTCTTAACTGTTCTTTCGCATTTAGAAAAAGTATAGTACAGAGTATATACTAGTCTATAGTCCAGTGTATTGACTAGTCTATAGTCCAGAGTATACACTAGTCTATAGTCCAGAGTATAGACTATTCTATAGTCCAGAGTATAGACTATTCTATAGTCCAGAGTTTAGACTATTCTATAGTCCAGAGTATAGACTATTCTATAGTCCAGAGTATAGACTATTCTATAGTCCAGAGTATAGACTATTCTATAGTCCAGAGTATAGACTATTCTATAGTCCAGAGTATAGACTATTCTATAGTCCAGAGTATAGACTAGTCTGTAGTCCAGAGTATAGATTAGTCTATAGTCCAGAGTATAGATTAGTCTACAGTCCAGAGTATAGATTAGTCTATAGTCCAGAGTATAGATTAGTCTATAGTCCAGAGTATAGATTAGTCTATAGTCCAGAGTATAGTTCAGAGTTTATACTAGTCTATAGCTCAGAGTATAGACTTGTCTATAGCTCAGAGTATAGACTTGTCTATAGCTCAGAGTATAGACTTGTCTATAGTTCAGAGTATAGACTTGTCTACAGTTCAGAGTATAAACTTGTCTATAGTTCAGAGTATAGACTAATCTATATTCTAGAGTATAGTTCAGAGTATAGACTGGTCTATAGTTCTATAGTCCAAAGCATAGATAGTTCTATAATCCACATAAAGTTCATAGTATAGACTAGTCTATAATACAGAGTATTGACGAGTCTATAGCCTTATCTATAGTCCAGACGATAGATAAGGCTATTGTCCAGACTATAGATAAGACTATAGTCCAGACTATAGACTATGCTATAGTCCAGACTATAGACTATGCTATAGTTCAGACTATAGACTATGCTATAGTTCAGACTATAGACTATGCTATAGTTCAGACTATAGACTAAACTATAGTCCAGACTATAGACTAGACTATAGTCCAGACTATAGACTAGACTATAGTCCAGACTATAGACTAGACTATTGTCGAGACTATAGACTAGACTATAGATTAGACTATAGACTTGAATATAGACTAGACTATAGTCCAGACTATAGTCCAGACTATAGACTAGACTATAGTTCAGACTATTAACTAGACTATAGTCCAGGCTATGAACTAGACTGTAGTCCAGACTATAGACCAGACCATAGTAATGACTTTGAACTAGTCTATAGTCCACAGTATTGACTAGACGTCAGTCCAGGCTATAGACTATACTATAGTCCATACTGTAGACTCGGCTACAGTCTAAATGATAATGATAGAAAAGACCATAGACAATCGTTTAGTTCAGACTAGAGAAGACTATAACCTAGACTATAGTCCAGACTGTAGAGTAGACTATAGTCCATATTATAGGCTAGACTACAGTCCAGTCTGTAAACTAGGCTATAGATCATAGAAAGTCCAAACTATTGACATGACTATAGTCCAGGCTATTGACAAGCCTATAGTCCAAACAATAGACAAGAGTTTAGTCCACACTAAAGTCAAGCCTTTAGTCCAGATTATAGTACACACTATAGAGAAGATAATCCGGACTATAGACAAGATTTCAAACAAGTCTCTTGTCCAGACTATAGACAAGACTAATAGTCTAGACTGCAGTCAAGACTAATGGTCCAGACTATAAACAAGACTAATAGTCCAGATTATAAACAAGTCTAATAGACAAGATTATAGACGGGACTATATTAGAACATTTCAAATATAAACTATAGAAGTTCTACTGTGTATAATCATACAATACAACATTTATTATCAATTGGCCGTTTTTTTTTCACAAATTTCTCATACAAACATATGTACAAAGTTTTTTGTTCTTTACCCTTGGTGTATATAATACAGCAGCGTAGCTAAAAAACCCCATTAATTTAGGAGTATCTAAACTAACTGAAACATATATGTACATATACATGAAAAATACAAAACACACCAACAACCAACCAATAAACATTATTAGTATGTAAAACTTGGGCCAAAACAACATTTTTTTTTTAATTTTTATAAAATCACGTTAACAAAACTTTTATTATTAAACAAACAATCAGTCTGAGCCAGAACATAGAGAGTGCAAGTACACAATTTCAAAATAAGACCGTTTAAACTGGAGAGTTAAGAAAAAGTTTATTTTTTGTTTTTGTATGAATTTGATTTGAAATTAATAATTCGCCTTTTTTATATGATTTACAAACAAAAAATACAAAAGCTGTGAATTGCTAATAATAATTTTTATTGTTGTTTGTGTAGGTTTCACTAAACAAAAGAAACAATTGTTTTGTTTATTTTTTAATAATAAAAAAATTTAAAACTTATTTTTTCAATTTCAAACTAGTTTTTTTATTATTAATAATATTTTATATTTAACTTTTGTATCTTTACAGATGGCATTCCTAGAAAATTCCTAACAGTTCCGCATTTCTTAGTTTGTTTTCCAACTGGATTTATAGGGAACTGCATTAATTAACGAATATTTTCTTTTTTAATTATTTTTCTTAAACGGTGTATTTTGTTTTTATTACATTTTTTGTTTTAAAATTGTGTACTAAAGTTACCTGCTTAAATATTGTTTTATTGAAATTTTGTGATTTTTTTTTTTTTGAAAACAAAATTCATTAATTAATTAATTATAGTGATATTAGTATTTAAGTTTATATTAAACAAAAACAAAAATCTTTTAAAATCGCCTTGACAATTACATCATTTTATTTGAACTTGTACAAAACTTAAAAAAACGCATGGATGCATTTACAATTTTTACTTTATTTTTTTGGTTGGCATTTTATATAATTTTTGGTCCACTGATGTATTTTATTTGTGTTTATTTACCCGAACTTCCAGTGCGTTATATCAAGAGTTTAAGGCGTAACGATTTTATGACAAGTTATTAAGCTATAAATATATATATATATATTTTTAATATTGTTAATATTAATTGTTTTATAAAATAATTTGTGTGTTTTTTACAATAAAATGTATTATTTAATGCAAAATTTATCAAAATTGATTTGTTTTACTTTTTGAACAGAAAATAATTTAAGTATGAAGATATTTTACCCGTTTGGCAGGACTTAACGCAATGAAGCGAGTTATTTGACATTTGTTGAAACTTGGTTAATTAGTATTTACGCTTATGGAAATCCCCCGTAACGTTTAGATAGTAATCGTTTACTTTACTTAAACAGTTTATATAATTATTTAAGATTATTAATATTAAAGCTAGTATGCAAATTGTTTTTAATTACACAGTGCTGCAAAAATAAATATAGATATATATAAGTTTTTTTTTTACAAATACTAAGTAACCTATTATCTTAAATAAGAGAAAAAAGAACTAGAACTGAACTAGAACTGAACTAGAACTGAACTAGAACTGAACTAGAACTGAACTAGAACTGAACTAGAACTGAACTAGAACTGAACTAGAACTGAA
>NC_060954.1:53174000-53180443 GCF_022045245.1 Lucilia cuprina
CTATCTATCTATCTATCTATCTATCTATCTATCTATCTATCTATCTATCTATCTATCTATCTATCTATCTATCTATCTATCTATCTATCTATTTATTTATCTATCTCTTTATCTATTTATATTTAAGTCAGTGTACATTTAATGTGTCATCTTATTAACTGCATAGAACTGGTTAAATGTAAAACTAGTTAACTTAAAAATGTTCCAAGTTTAAAAAATTCATGATTTTTATAAAGAGTTTTTTTCAACGAAATCTTTTATGGATATAAATGTCTAACAAAAATATTTTTGTTTTACAAAACATGGAGTTAGTTCATTTTGCACCAGTAGAATGTTGGTACAATATTATAATAATGCCGTGACAAAATTAAATACTCAATAATAATAAAAAAACTAAATAAAACTTTATAATAAACTTGGGTATCAAGTATAAGAAAATTTTAATTTGGAATCATGGTTTTCATTAAAATGTAATAAATATTTTCAAATTTTAAGCAGTTTAGTTTCAGACAGCGACCATGACGTTTAAGGCTAATAATAAATGAATTTGAAAAAAAGTCGAAGTAGAAAAGAAACAGCTTATGTGGTAATATTATAAAAAATACTTAAGAAGAATTAAGTAACCGAAAATCAAGATATTAAAAAAAGAGTTAATTTTTGCTCTGAAGCCTAACACTGAAAATACTTGTACTTTTGTTACAATGGAAAGTGGATGCATTACGATTACTCGAAGTCCAGAATACATATGAAAAGGCAAATAAATCATTCAAAGAGCTCACATCTATTACCAAATGGTAAAATAAGGCAAACGTTCAGATATGACTTGAAGTGAACATAATGAATACGTTTGAAGCTAGCGAAGACTTATAATTCAGATGTCACTTAAACCAAAATATTCTGCTGACGAACGTGTCAATAAAAAATAGAACCATTAGGATAATACGGAACTAAGAAATCGTATATAAGAGCTTACCCTAATCCAAAAAAATCTTTTTATGACTTTGACAATGAAAAATGGAAATATTGGAATAACTCGGAACCAAAAATTGTATGCAAAAGGCGGAAAGATTCGAAAAGATGCCTATGTTGAATACATAAATCACTCTAAATTTTGAGGTTCCTGAAGAGTTCCAACTATTACGAACTGATGGAATCGGACCAGACAATCACGTGGTATACATATTTGCCCAACACAATCGTTTACTCTTGACACTACATGGGGTTAGTTAAGTGACTATAGTCCAACCTATACATTACAAAAGTACATACAACCAATCAGCATGTTGTGAATACATCGACTCTTTGCGAAACTGTCTCAGAAGAATTTGATTTTTTTTTTCTAAATCCCCAAATTAATAAAAATTTTAGTCTTTTGGTTTAATATATAATCCTTAAACTTAATTATTGTAAACGATCCTAATTTATAAATAAATTTATACAAACCCCTTTTCCTTTAATTCTGGACACTTTATCACCCGCAGCTCCAGAAACACTACGCATGTTGCTGACATCACTTTTCTTTTTTGCCGCAGAATGCATTATTTCACAATTTTAATCAAAACTTTTCTCAATATTAAAATAAAACCACAAAATCACTCAAAAAATATATACAAAATTTATGTAATAATTCCCGACTTTTTATAATTTCTTGCAAGGATTTGTTCTCCAAAATAGTGAAATAAATTACAAGTTAAAGTTTTATAATTAACAAAATAAATTGACAATTTCTTATTATTTTTATTAAATAAAATTTCTTCTTTTTTTATCACAACACATATAAGAAAAATACAAAAATATTTTAAGTATAATTTCGTTTTACTATAAAAATTTGTTTTAAAATATAGAAAACATAATAAAATAGCACATACGTACATAGGACAACCCATGAACAACAACAAATAAGTTACTATAGAAATTTCATTTACTATTGATTATACGAATTTTATAGCTATTATTCGATTAATACATAATAATTTGTTATTCAAATCATTGATATATTTTTTACATTATCCTTTACGGCAAATTTCTCTTTACACATTTTAAAGTAATAATAACGTTCTTTGGGACCTGGTTGTGAAACATGCTGTAAAAATTCTTCTTCATTAAATTCATTGGCTGGATAATGAAAACGTTGTGTTACTTGGCCGGAGGTAACGGATGTTTCGATACTGGAATTTTCTTTTAAATGTCCCTCATACATTTTCGGTATTAGATCTGAAGATGTTTGTGGTGTGATTGCTAAAGCGCGGGAAACTGATGTTGGTATATATTCTAAAGAACGTTTTTCCAAACATTCACGTTGATTTTCTCTTTCAGCTAAAACTTTTAAGAGGATGGGATTTCTGAAGTGAGAGGAAAACATTAATAAGAAAGAATTTCTATCTATCTATCTATCTATCTATCTATCTATCTATCTATCTATCTATCTATCTATCTATCTATCTATCTATCTATCTATCTATCTATCTATCTATCTATCTATCTATCTATCTATCTATCTATCTATCTATCTATCTATCTATCTATCTATCTATCTATCTATCTATCTATCTATCTATCTATCTATCTATCTATCCATCTATCACATTCAACTCACCTTGTTCTATTTATCCACTTTTCAATCTCCTCAGTCGTTATCGTCGAATCTCCCAAATAATAATTTTCTGCAATATATTTGTTCCGCTGCAGTAAAACGTTTATATCTATTTCCGATTCCTCATCTAAATCACAGCCGACACAATAAAAATCCAACAATTTTTTATTCATTGTTAAACTCTTGATCAATTCATTTGCAGCTAAAGGAGAAATTTTTATGGCGCAAATGTCCAGTTTAGTTAATGCTGCATGTTGACCTAGCAACTCATTCGCTAGACAACAACATAAGCCCAAATCGCTGATAAATTTCGCTCCTCTGATATTTAGCTCCAATATGTGACTAGTACCGATAATCTCAGAAACAAAAGCATGTAAAGCTTTATCTGTTATAGGATTGCGTGCCAAGCCCAAATACGTTATGTCTTTAGCTTTGTAATTTTTTAATGATTTACCAATTTGACTTAAAACCTGTTCACCCAAGCAATTCGATTCCAATTCCAAATTGCAAAGTGTTTTAGTTGTTTGAAAAAGTTCTTCGAATGCAGAAGCACAATCATCACCTAAATTATCAAAACCAAAATCTAAAGTTTCTAAATTTGGCAAAAAGCCCAGCGACCGACAAAGTGTTGAAAGCTTTTCGGCATCCATGCGACTATTGCGTAAACGGAAGGTATGCAGTTTGGACAAGTGACTTAGACCGCTGTGAAAAAAACTTTTACAAATTGCAAACAAATTATTCGATTTGTTTTAATCACTAACCCTGCTAAACGCTTAATATCATCAAACGAGAAATTCCTATGTCTTATATGATAATTACGATTTTGTATAGGTCCCCAAAATTCAATGACAAATAATTGTAAATTTGTAAAATATTGCACAAATCCTAAGTCTATATGGTGACAATCCTTGGCTGGATAATTGTACTTTTTAATATGCTTTAAAAGTAAAGCTTTATTTCGCTTATCTATGATACGATCTTCGCCATCATCTGAACTTTCGGATAATTCAATTTCGAAAACATTGTCGGGAATTTTTTTGCTAGACTTTTTTGGTGGTGGTTGTTCTTTAGTAGCTCTTCTGGCCTCTTCGCGTTCTTTACGTTTGGCGTCTTTAGCTTCTCGCTTTTTTCGTTTCAATTCTCTTAATTCCTGACGTTCTCTCTTCATATCAGCTTTCTTGTTGATCATTTCCTTTTTAAGCCCTAATTGGGAGTCAGTTGTGTCTTCTTGTTCTACTGCAGTTGTTTCTATTATTTCTTCACTAGAGATGCTTAGCAAGGATTCGCTACTGTCTTCTCCATCTACTTCTTCCTCTGAGGCTGACTCTGATTCCGAGTTAAAGTACTTTGCAAATGAACGTTCTTTCAAGGATTGCAAACGTTTTATATGAATTTCGCTTACAAAATCTTTAATTTTTAATGCCAAATCCTTCATTTCCTCTTCGGGCCAATATTCTGCTGGACATGATTCCACCAATTCAACGTACTTTAAGGATACACCTAGATCTTTCCAATTGACATTATTTTTAACAGCTAATGTTTTATCGTGATGCTTGGCCAACACCACTCTCTTCCAAAAACGATCATCTGTTAAATGATAGCATTTTTCCAAAGGTAAATCAACATCTAAAGCATCATAATGTACTTGTAATAGGCATGGATTGCTGGCTACTATAGGCAAGGGCTGTGGGCCAAAGGAGCACGCCAAGACACGTACACACAAATCCGATAAAGTTCCTAAATTTGTATTTTCTATAAAGGCCTCTGCATATACTGAACGTCCCTGTTCGCTTAGAAGTTGTATTGTCTGTGGGGAGGGCTTATAAATGCCGTATGCTCGTTTTAAGGCGGTGTCATTAGGTACACTAATGCTGTTTACATGTTCGGGATATGTCAAGGCTTCATTTACCGGTACTTCTTCCATTGGAGGGGATTTTTGTAAATGTGATAAAAATTAATATAAAATTTATTTAAATAAAATTATCGATTTCCTTTGTTTAATAGTAAAAGCAATGGAAGAGGGTTTAAAATCGTTTCAGTTCTAGTTCAGTTCAGTTCTAGTTCAGTTCTAGTTCATTTCTAGTTCAGTTCTAGTTCAGTTCTAGTTCAGTTCTAGTTCAGTTCTAGTTCAGTTCTAGTTCAGTTCTAGTTCAGTTCTAATTCAGTTCTGGTTCAGTTCTAGTTCAGTTCTAGTTCAGTTCTAGTTCAGTTCTAGTTCAGTTCAATTCAAATTGAAAGAAAACCAAAGAATTTTCAAAAATAGTGTTGCATTGCAGCGATTCTGAAGTTGTTGTTACACAGAGCTATCACTCCAGCAAATTACGACTAAATTAAATAAAAGTGTTTATATGTTTTTAATAAGACCATATTTATTTAACAGTATCACTTCAAAATATTAAGCCTCTATAGTATTTCACCTATTTCAATAGCCATGTTCAAAGAAAACCATAAATAAGTACCAAAAATTCCATAAATATATAAAGAAGGTTTTAAACAATCTGTTAGTTTTTTAATTTCATAACGATCATAATGAATCAGTAAGGAAACATATAAAGTATTCTAAAATCAAAAGACATAAATTATTATTAATTATTAATTAATAAATCATTAATACACACCATAATTAGAATGGGATAGACACATGTGGCAACGACAAAAAATGTAATTGTATAGAATTTTTTTAAAAATTTTGCAATAAAAATTAATACTAAAATTAATATGATTAATAATACATTGGCACTGAAAACAATTAAAACAAATATGGGTAAATGATCCTGAAAGTATAAAAGGTAAACTTGTTTAAGTAAAATAAAAATTAAGAAATAAAAACGCGGGGAAACACGTCGTGTGAACGTCACTGGATGACATTACGCATTTTGAAGTAACACGTGTGCGTCAATTAAATATTTACCACATTTATTTTAGCACCAAGAAAACCGATCATTACCATACTTATTAAAATTATGGCTAAGGAAACATATAGCACTATAGGATCTACATGATCAACAATAACGCTTAAAACAATAACCAGAATTTCAACCTAAAAAATAAAATATTATACAGAAAAATTACATACAATAAAGTAAATTAGTACTCCTTGTTCGAATTCATTTAATAAATTACTAACTGAATCGTTTAGAATGAAATGTCAATAAAACGTGAAATTCATTTTCAGTCGAATACAATTACTAAATTCTTTCCTTTCTCTAACTATGTATTTCCATTACTTACCAATAGAATGGTAAATATCCATTCAACTCCAGCTGGTAAAATTTTATCCATACAATCAAATACCAAAATTATAATGATGATTAACAGAAATGTTAAATAAGCTCCAAATATCAGCCATGGATTAATTAAAAATTTAAATGTTTCGCTAAATAATGTAATTTAAATTATTGTCAATTTAAGTTCAACGAACCATCGAAAGTAATTCTTACAAATTTACCAGAAGACACCATTGTATTATTGAGTTTATTATGAAAATGGTGCTCAATGAATATATTTTTGAAATTTTACTTTCAAAATTTAAACTTCCAAAAGAAACTTCCATTTACGATCTTTTATTAACAAACAAATTTTAAAAGGGAATTTTTAAAATGAAATAATTTATATTTCAGTAATACACTACAAAAAATTTTAATTTAGAATAAATATTTACAACCAAACTATTAAACCAAATGTTAATCCTCTAGTTCCTGTTAAATTCTAGTTTATTTCTAGTTCAGTTCTAGTACAGTATTAGTTCAGTTCTAGTTCAGTTCTAGTGCAGTTCTAGTTCAGTTCTAGTTCAGTTCTAGTTCAGTTCTAGTTCAGTTCTAGTTCAGTTCTAGTTCAGTTCTAGTTCAAT
>NC_060954.1:53180543-53181784 GCF_022045245.1 Lucilia cuprina
GATAGATAGATAGGTAGATAGATAGATAGATAGATAGATAGATAGATAGATAGATAGATAGATAGATAGATAGATAGATAGATAGATAGATAGATAGATAGATGGATATACAGAGAGTTACTTTTTATCCTCGTACTTTTATTACTTAAAGACACTGAGGAAGATGTTGACTTTTTCCCTACATCAGAAATTGTAAACAAATCAATGAAATTAGATGGTGAGAAATTTGTTTAAATAACTGTCTATTAGAGTAATATTGACTATTATTTGCTTTTATTGCAAAATAATTGATTATTCCAATCTTTATATATGCCTCAGATAATGTGTTCACATTTCAACAAAAAGTGGGAAATATGTAGCTTTAATATAATTGTATTTCTTGTTATTTACACTACTACTACCACATATACATATGTAGATCGCATGTTAAAATGTTACAAAAATAATATATTCCTTATAATTTTTATAGTCATGTTAATTTTAATTTTGCAACTAGTGGTTTGGGTACTAATCAACATAAGTTTTATGTTGATATTTATACGTCTACTTCATTATAGTAGACTAACTAAATCAAAGGTATAGAAAAACAAACTATACAGAAATACCTATTACTATCCCTCCATACACATCTACTACAAATCGGAAACGTCATGGAAATTTAACATTTTGTTTGCAAAATATTGACATGAAAACGTCACAATTCCGTTACAACTTCTTTAACGGGTATGTGTTTGTGTGCTTTAAGGATTCTACCTATATAACTTTTATACATTATACATTTATAGTATGAGTTTATAAATACAACAGATTTGTTTTGTTTTACAAGTAATAAAATATAATGAAGAAGGAAACAAAAGTTTTTGATATAATTAAAGCTCATGATAAAGGTGATGAAGCGGTATGTTTATTTAGTTTGGTATTTGCAGACAATAGTAGAGAAGAATGAAATTGAATAAAAAAAAACAAACAAAATAATACAAAAGAATGTTAAGAAATTGCAATGCACGCCATTTTTTGATGACTTTCGACATTTTGGTATTTGTTTGTGGAAAATCGACAGTGGAGAATGGAAACTAAATTTCAATTCAAATATTTCTTATTTACTTATCTACCTAACTATTTTTCTAACTTTCTATTTATTTATTAATTTATTTATTTATTTATTTATTTATTTATTTATTTATTTATTTATTTATTTATCTATCTATCTATCTATCTATCTATCTATCTATCTATCTATC
>NC_060954.1:53181884-53191332 GCF_022045245.1 Lucilia cuprina
GACTAGACTATAGACTAGACTATAGACTAGACTATAGACTAGACTATAGACTAGACTATAGACTAGACTATAGACTAGACTATAGACTAGACTATAGACTAGATTTAATACTAACTTTATTATATCTACCGTATAGGTAGTTCCACTTTAGCATGTTCTATGAAAGCTTCATCCACATCCGTTCATCATACTACATAAATATTTTACCTTTTCATTTTCGGCTTTTAAAGATTTCCATTTTGATTTCATTCACACTTTAATTTGCCTCTTTCCTTCATTCATTACTTTGAATAAAGCATTCCGCTTAAAATCTTTTAAAACACAACAACCACTTAACGAATGGCAAAGCTAAAGCAACACACCGACCGGCTTAAAAATGCTTTATATTTCTTAAACATTTTTCACGTCTTTATTTAATATTATCGAATGATATTTCAATAACAAAATGTTTACAACATTTAAATATTATGATTATGTAAAAATATTTAATATTTATTAACTATTAATACGTTTTATTAACTTATTAAATAACAAATAAACTACGAACAACCGAACACTTGTTTAATTTCTAGAAAACTAAAAGAAAAATGCAAGTAATGTTATTGTTATTGTTGTAAATAGTAATAATGTGTTTATGTTTGTGTGCGTGCGTTTGTTGTTATTATTTGAGAGGGATTAAACTTTACTGAGTAAAGTTTACTCAGTTAGTTTCTATGTTCCGTTCCGTGATGAATCACTGATTCGTTTTTTGGCTTATGGAAACCTTAAAATACATGAATGAACTTATCCGTTACGGAACGTAACGTAGAAACTAATTGAGTTGAAGAATAGCGAAAGTGCGTAAATAGATTAAATGCCAATTGCGAAAGAGATTGTTATCCCACTTACTTAACAAACAACAACAATGCAATACATGCTGCCTTGTTAGTGAACAACAATAACAAATTGCATTGTTTTTACATATATTTCTTTAGTTTTCTAGAAATTTTACAAGTGTTCGGTTGTTTGATAGTTCGCGTTCTTTAAATTTATTAATAAAACAAATTAGAAATTAATAAATGGCAAATATTTTTGCATAATTATAATATTTAAAAGTTGTTTAATAATTAAGTATAAAAATATCATAAGAAAATATAAAGAAAATTAAAGAAAAATGTAATGCAAAATTTAAAGAAAAAATTAATATCAAGCCGGTCGGTGTGTTGCTTTAGTTTGGCCATTCGTTGAAAATACATGAGTGTGTTTGTGAGTGTGTGTTGTTTAAGTTGTCGCTGGTTTAAGGAGAGAATAGTAAATTTTTTTTTATTTAGAAAAAAGATAAAAAAATTAAATATAATTGATTGAAGGCAGAAATTGCTGGGTAAGTACCTGATTAATAATTATTTTTATTTTAATTAATAATAATATGTAATTCTAACGTTACTAACTGATTGACCTAATCATCATCGAACAGCCTAAGCTGAAGCTGAAATGGACAGAAATTCCATATTTATGCGATAAAAAATTATTAAAATTTAATCATTTTTGGATTTAGTATTACTAATGGGTAGGGTTCTATAAATCGACTTTCGAATAATCGAACAATCGACGTTTTTTAAAAAAATAGCCGAAATCGACTATTTTGTTCCAAAAGAGTCGATAACTCGACTATCGTCTATGAAAAAAGTCGAAAAGTCGACTTTGTAAATAAAAGTCAAAAAGTCGAAAACTCGAAAATAGTAGAAAAAAAAATCAAAAAAGTCGAAAATTTTAAAAAAGAGGGAAAAAGTCAAAAACTCTAATATAGTCGGAAAAACTCTAAAATGCAAAAAGTCGAGAAGACGAATTTTAACTAAATGCAAAAAGTCGACTTTTCGTTTCGACTATAGAACCCTACTAATGGGGTGTTATTTGGAACTCCAGTACCAAGGACTATTTTTATAACTTTTCATTCTTTAGATGGTACTTTTTTAGTTTTTTTTTATATATCAAATCTAGAACTTTTAAATAAGCCTGGAGTAAATGAGTTTCTATAAAAAGGGACTACATATTTGGAACTTTTTTATTCTACAAAGGGACCATTTTAGTACTTTTCTACAAAAGGTACTTTCTGAGATTCATATAATATAAAATCTAGATTTTTGAAATTAACTAATTTTAAGGAAACAGTTTTTGGTATTTTTACGTTTTGCATATGAAACTTTTTGAGTTTTTTAAATGTTGAATCTTGAACTTTGACACCTTTTCGATCTTCATCTTTATACTTTATAGGTTTTTTCAAAAACTTGATTGAAACTTAGTTACTTCAGTGAATGGAAATCGGTATAAGAAGATTTTCTTCTTCTTTAATTGGTACAACTGGAGTTTTATATAATATTGAACTTAGAAACATAAAATAAGGATAAAATAAGATTCCTGAAGTGAATGAAATTCTATATAGTAAACATGGTGCTTCCTGATTGAATAAACAAATCTGTAAAAAAAAGGATTAAAATCGAACCGTTAAAAGTTAACTTTTGAGTACTTTTCTGTTCTACATGTGATACATTTAACTGGTCGAAATTATTCTATAAATAGAAAACTGTTTGGAAATTTTCTTTAAATACAAAACTAGTTGATTTTTATATAAATTGAAAACTGGTTGAAATTCTTGTATACATACATAGAAAACTGGTCGAATTATTCCTATAAATAGTAAATATCTTGATATTCTTATATCAAGATATCTATAAACAAAAAAACTTAGTATAGTTCTTCTATAAATAGAAAACTAGTCGATTTTTTGTATAAATAACAAATTTTTCTATACATAGAAATCTGGTCGAACTGTTCCTATAAATTGTGAACATTTTTCTACAAAGAGAAAACTGGTCGAAAATCTTCTATAAATATTTATCTATTAATACAAAACAGATCAAAAATTTTCTATAAGTAAAAACTTGACGTAATCTTTCTATAAATAGAAAGCTAGTCGATTTTTCTTATGAATAGCAAAATGGTCGAACTTTTTGTATAAAGAAACTTGACTTGGTGTAAATTCTTTAATAAAATGAAAACTGTTCGAAATGTTTCTAAAAATTAAAAAAAAAATGCTCTGATTTCTTCTATAAATCAAAAACAAGTTAAGTATGTAATCATGTAAAACTGGTCAAAATTCCTCTTTAAATAAAAAACTGGTCGAATTGTTCCTAAAAATAGTAAACTTGTTTTAATTTTTCTACAAAAAGAAAACTGGTCAAAAATCTCCTATAAATAGAAAACTAGTCGAAATTTTTCTATTAATAGAAAACTGGTCAAAATTTATCTATAAATATAAAATGTAAATGTAAATAAAAAAAACTTTCAGAATTGTTTAATTAACAGAAAACTGGTATAAATCATAAACTAGCCGAAAATTTTCCATTAAAAAAACTTGACATAATTTTTCTAAAAATAGCAAACTGGTCAAAATTCTTCTATAACTAAAAACATGACGAAATTCCTCTGTTAACAGAAAACTGATATAAATTCTTTAAATAAAAAGTGAATTGGTCGAATTGTTCTTAGATATAGTAAACTTGTGCAAATTTTTCTACAAAGAGAAAGTTGTTCGAAAATCTTCTAAAAATAGAAAACTAGTCGAAATTTTTGCTATAAATTAAAATGGAAAACTAGTCGATATTTTTAGTAAATAGAAACTGGTTGAAATTCCTCTATTAATATAAAATTTTTATAGAAACAGAAAACTGTTCGAAAATTTTCTAAAAATTAAAAAAAAAATGTTTACTGAATTCTTCTATAAATAGAAAACTGGTCGAAAATCTTCTAGGAATTATTTTTCGAAATTAATTAAATTAAAAACTTGACACAATCTTCACTATAAATGAAAAACTAGTCGATATTTTTAGTAAATAGAAAACTGGTCGAAATATATCTATTAACAAAAAACTGGTCGAAATTCTTAAAGAACCAAAAAACTAGTCGAACATTTTCTATTAACAGTTTTATATTAACCGAAAACTGGTCAAAATTCTTATAGAACCAAAAATCTGGTCGAAAATTTTATAAAAATTAAAAAAAAAATGTTTACTGAATTCTATAAATAAAAAACTGATCGAAAATCTTCTAGAAATTATTTTTTCTCTAAATAGAAAACTATTTTAAACTACTTTCTATGAATAGAAAACTAGTCGAAAATCGAAAACAAATTAATTTTGTAAAAATTTAAAATTGGTTGAAAATCTTCTATAAGTAGAAAACTAATGGAAATTTTTCTATTAATGGAAAACTAGTCGATATTATTAGTAAATAGAAAACTGGTAGAAATTCCTTTATTAACAAAAAACTGGTCGAAATTCTTATAGAAACAGAAAACTGTTCAAAATTTTTTATAAAAATTAAAAAAAAATGTTTACTGGTCGAAAATTTCAGATATAAATAGATAACTAGTAGATTTTTTTAATAAACTGGTCGAAACTCTTCTATAAAGAAAAACTCGATGAAATTCTTTTATTAACAGTAAACTGGTCGAAATTCTTCTACAAATATAAAACTGTTGGAAATTTTACTTGTAATAAAAAATCGACTGTAGATCATTAAATAATTCCTTAGTTAAGAACGCAGTGAAAACCTGCGATCGCTCAGAGTTCCCAACAAAATTTAATTTTTATATGAAAAATCTTAAATAAAGAAATCACTGTGAGTTAATTCACTAGACATCAATTTTTATATGAAAAAATTAAAAGATCCATAGAAGATCTTTAAATCCCACTAAAAATCCTTCATTTGTTCTTTGTAAAGACTTCACTTTTGAATCAGTTGTATATGATGTCTTCAAATCGAATACTTATTCATCTATTAAATATTTTTTATTCATATATACTTTGCATTAATAAAGTTTAAACTAAAATTTCTTTATTAATATTCATACACCAACAAATATCTTAACTTAATAAAATCACATCAATAATCACATTAACTTTGCACCGTTGTCGTAGTATCCTTGACAATAGCACCTTCGGGCAATTCACGTACCAGCGATAATAACTTTTCCAATTTTTGTATTTGTAAAGTATTTTGATCTAAATACATTTGCTTTTTGGGCGGTTTAACCATTAAACGTAAATTGGGAGATAATTTCAAAGAAGTCACTGTGCCCCTAAAAGGAAAAGGTAAATTGTGATTAATAAATGTAATTATTTTTAAAGTTATAAATAGATCATACTTATCATCACCCACTATGATAAAAGGTAATTTCTCATTAAAAGCCAAACGTGTTAATTTATTTTTACGTTTCGGCACTACGGCCTGTATACAAATGGCCTTATACTTATTCACATTCAAATCGAATACATAGACTTTACCCTCATTGGTAACGGCCGCAAATACCGTACTCGAATAGGGTGCCCATTTAACATCACCCACGGCTGAACCTAAATCGAATATGAATAAAGGTTCTGGTCTCATATCTTCCCAGATTTTTACACGCCAATCACCGCTACACGTTATAAAGATATTGGAATTGTAACGATTGAAATCGATGCGATATACAGAGAGATTGTGGGCATGATAAGTCATTAGATATTTTGAACTATAAGCTATACTACATTTATAGATGCAACCCTCTTCCGTGCCCACTAGAAATATTTCCTTATCTTGTGGATGAAATTTCATACAAGAGCCGCAACTTTTTAATCTTAGCTCAGTACCATCTGGACCCGCTACTAGGCCATTTTCCAGAAATAATGTTATTATGGTTGTGACCATTAGTTTATTCTGCATAAGCACCCAATTAAGCGCCCTTCCACCGGAGGAAACAGAATAGAAGTTTATCTCACCGTCTGCCATATCGGGACCCCATTTGATCTGTATTATAAGGCAAAAAACCAAAATATGATTAGTAATTTTGACTACAATCGCAGTAGATAAAACATGTGTTTAAAACCGATATCGGCAAAGAGTGCTCTAACTACCACCTTTTTTTGTTTATATGTAAATATAAAAGCAAGAGATCATGAGAAAGCTCTTTACCGATAACTGCTTTAAAGCAAAACCTTACCTCCCAAACACACTCAATGTGTTTGGCATTAACGCCATCGGAAAAGTACAATGGTTCCTTATAATTATCCTTAAGATTATATACCGCCACATTACCATCATAAAGACCAATAGCTATTAAAAATGGATACTTTGGATGGATATCACAGCACATAACACCACTCTCGGTCATGACTATATAACAATGAAATAATTTCCATAAAATATAAAAATTACGACGAATAAAAACAACTTAAAACTCACTAATATAATCCGGATATGAAGGATTTTTACAAGTGAATAGACAAATTGAACCCTCACTAGGTTGTTTCATAAAATCATCTAAAAATTGGAAAAAATATATATTAATCTTAATTTGCTTTTGTCCACTTTAAACCTTCCTTACGTGATCCAAAACATACGGCAAACAGATCATAATAATAAGGATTAAACATAACATCGGTCACACTCATTTTCTTGGTACGTTCATAGTTAAATTTCCATAAAGGCAATAGAGTACCTTCCGCCTCACGATATTCATCGGCGGGATCTTCCCAATAGCGATAGTCATGAGCTATATCTCTATAGATATTTTGATTAATCATGCGTTCCAGTATTTGCCAACATTTTAAATATTTTCTATTGATTTCCTCGGCCATTTGAGTGCGTACATCTTGTTTGCCCGCCTTACCCTCCTCTTTGCGGTGCACCTTCTTATCCTCCTTTTTATCTTTTTCCTTTTGCTGCTTCTCAAAATCCTCCATATAACTGTCATAGATCACCCATTGCAAAACATTGGCGCCATATTGTGAACGTGGTGGTGGTATAGTTTGTGTTTCCACATTCTAAAAATCCATAAAAATAAAAGTTATATATTTTGCATTTTACTTTATCCACACCCTTTATTACCCTTTTCGGATTGCTGAAAGTTAAAGCAGCTCTTTCGCAGAAATTAAATTGATTTATAAGTTTACGTTTCTTTCCCGTTGTGGGTACTGCTGCTGCAGCTGCTCCTCCTGCTTCTGTTACTTCTTCCGCTTCCTTTTCACCTAAATCACCCTCTTCAGCTTCTTCTCGTCCTTCTTCCTCTTCTTCGCCCACTTCCTCTTCACCTTCGGCTGTTTCAGCATCCTCAGCACCTTCTTCGCCTGCTTCCCCTGACTCACCTTCTGCAGCACCCTCGGATTTTCGCGGTACTTCTATTTCTGGTACTGAATAACGAGGGGCTGGTAAAGGGACACCTGTGAATATTAACAGAGCAGTATGAGGTGTTTATCGATATATTTTGATAATAATCGGTGATCGGGTCCATATTTTTTAAAGAGCACACAAACTCCAATGTCTACAGACTATAGTTAGTCTTTAGTCAAGTCCATAGTCTAGTCTATAGTCTAGTTTACAGTCTAGTCTATAGTCTAGTCTATAGACTAGTCTATAGTCTAATCTATAGTCTAGTCTATAGTATACTCTATAGTCTAGTCTATGGTATAATCTATAGTCTAGTCTATAGTCTAGTCTGTAGTCTAGTCTATAGTCTAGTCTATAGTCTAGTCTATAGTCTAGTCTATAGTCTAGTCTATAGTCTAGTCTATAGTCTAGTCTATAGTCTAGCCTATAGTCTAGTCTATAGTCTAGTCTATAGTCTAGTCTATAGTCTAGTCTATAGTCTAGTCTATAGCAAATTCTATAGTCTAGTCTATAGCCAATTCTATAGTCTAGAGTTAAGATTCAAATAATACTTAACTTGTCCAATATAGTGAAAGCTTACCTATTTCCCCACTTTCATCCATCTGAATTCTGGCCTCTTCCGAATCTATATGCAAAGAAGTTCCATCATATTTCAGTAATGTCACCGTATTACCAGCAGGAGGGATCTAGAGTTATATATATTTTCTATAGCAAAAATAGCAAATTATGTATAAAAAGCTTCATACCGTAACAAAAGCTTCATCTTTAAAACTATAAACGACCAAATTGTGAACGACATTGGTATTGGTTGGCGTCAAAACCTTTGTAATCTCTTCACTTAATTCCGCCTCTGTAAGATCTAATTGATCTTCAGGTTTTAGTAGTTGACGTGACTTAACCCAGGCATCAAAATCATCAGCATCGCCACCACCAGCATCAGCACCTGATGATTTTGCAGTCTTTGTAGATGCTCGATTTAGCTAGTAAGAAGTAAAATTGTTTATTTTGTAGATACTACAAACTGGAAATAACTCTAGATGTAAAATGTCTAGCAAAAAGAGTGCAATGAAAACTCACCAACAACAAACTAATCAAAATAGTAATTATTGTTCAAAAAATTTTTAAGAGATACATGTATTAGGAAAAAAATCCTGCAACTAAGTAAATCCTAAAAGTGTTTAAAACTATATTTAAGAAAATGGTGTTTGAATAAGAAGTTTAAAATCATGACCAAAAAGAAAATATATTCATGCTGTTTTAACATGCATATTTCAGAGTAAGTTTGTCAATTTTACATTTGACAGCTTTACCTGATCATTATCATTATCATCATTATCATTGTCTTCAGAATTTGAACAAACACTTATTGCCTGTGAGGCCTCATTTACAGGAGTTGAACAGGCCATTAATATTAATTAATGTTCTTTTAATATTTGTTAAATATTTTGTTAAAACTTAATATTTATAAAATACTATTAAAATAATAAAATTATATATAATTTTATGATATTTACAAGATTTGAAAATTAAACTAATACACATTAAACTAATATACAGTATTAGTAAAATAAAATTTTAAACAATTTTCCATATTTACAAAATTCGATTTAAATATTTTTTACTTCGTTAGTAATATTTGCCAACAACTATTATTTAATAAACTACTTAAAAGTGGTTTAGTTGATTTAATTGAATTTTGTTATAATTATGTTGTTAAATTAATAATAAACTACTAGTGAATATTTAATTCATTTAGCTACCACAACGGCTTTATTAGCAATTTTCCACATTATTGATAAATTTAGTTTTTTTGTTAATGATTATTTTTTAATTTTAATGCTACTCGTACTTTTCGGGACTTGTTTGTATAAGTCTCTGGTTAAAAACGAACTAAAATTTGATTTGTTAATGCCTCAACATAAATAGAGTAATAGAAGAAGTTCTAAAGTTTTTACTTCATTATTATTCATTTCATTATCGTTATTTTTGTTTATTCGTTATTTTATTCAAATTCAAGGAAACTATAAAGTTTCATTCATTAAAGTCAATATATTTCATCAACATTGGGGTGCTTCGTCGCCCTAGACAAGATATTCAAAATAATGTAATATAAATAAAAACCCTGTCAATATTTAAAATGGAACGAAACGAAAACAGTGGGATAGATAGATAGATAGATAGATAGATAGATAGATAGATAGATAGATAGATAGATAAATAGATAGATAAATAGATAGATAGACAGACAGACAGACAGATAAATAGA
>NC_060954.1:53191432-53195889 GCF_022045245.1 Lucilia cuprina
AACTGAACTAGAACTGAACTAGAACTGAACTAGAACTGAACTAGAACTGAACTAGAACTAAACTAGAACCGAACAAGAACAAAACAAGAATTGAACAAGAACTGAACTTGAACTAACCTAAAACTGAACTAGAACTGAACAAGAACTGAACTTGAACTAACCTAAAACTGAACTAGAACTGAACAAGAACTGAACTAGAACTGAATTAGAACTGAACTAGAATTGAACTAGAATTGAACTAGAACTGAACTAGAACTGAACTAGAACTGAACTAGAACTGAACTAGAACTGAACTAGAACTGAACTAGAACTGAACTAGAACTGAACTAGAACTAAACTAGAACCGAACAAGAACAAAACAAGAATTGAACAAGAACTGAACTAGAACTGAACTTGAACTAACCTAAAACTGAACTAGAACTGAACAAGAACTGAACTAGAACTGAACTAGAACTGAACTAGAACTGAACTAGAACTGAACTAGAACTGAACTAGAACTGAACTAGAACTGAACTAGAACTGAACTAGAACTGAACTAGAACTGAACTAGAACTGAACTAGAACTGAACTAGAACTGAACTAGAACTGAACTAGAACTGAACTAGAACTGAACTAGAACTGAACTAGAACTGAACTAGAACTGAACTAGAACTGAACTAGAACTGAACTAGAACTGAACTGGAACTGAATTAGAACTGAACTAGAATTGAACTCAACTTGAACTAACTAGTTAACTAACTAACTAACCAATTAATAACAACTATATTTGGTTAAGTTATGACTATAGAATTTTCTTTTTCAAAAGCTTTTGTATAACAGCAGTTATATGAAAAACATCCCTTAACAGCTTTTAAAATAACATCCCTTTTTAAATAACATCCCCTCTTAACAGCACAACAACAGCTGTGCTAAAATTGTCCTTAAAGCTTTTTCCAACATTTGACATTTTTTCTTTCCGTTTTGACATTTCTAAAAAAAAGTATTACATACATACAAAAGAAAAACATCACTTTAATATCCTCGCAATGATTTTAGTTGTCAAAATGTGAAAAAAGAAGAAAAAGTATTTTTGCAAAAGAAATTTTTTCCTCTCAAATATCTAATGGAAAAGAAAGTCTTTAAAATAATATACTTAAAAAAAGAAAGGATATAAATAATTTAGCAAACATTTTAGTGTAGTTTATATAAATTCCTTTTAGAACTAGTACAGTGCTTTTAAAGTAAAACATGTTCCAAGTAGTAAAAATTATTTAAAGCACAAAGAATTATATAGAAATTTTGGTGTGGCCTGAAAAAATAGTAATAGTGAAAATAATTTATAATATATAATGTTAATTAAACAGCAAACCTATTAAATAAGCCGGAAATAATTAAAGCCACCAGCACAAAGTTATCACCACCACAACCATCACCAAATTCCTGTTTGGAACACAAATTACCATGAAAATAATGCGCTTAAGACATGCTAAACTAATTGTACTACTTATAGTTATTGCCAATCTAATATTATTCTATTATTCATGGAAATCTACGCTATGGAAAAATATTGCTGCCTCCCTTACGCTACCCAGTATGGAGTCATACGATTTGCTCAAAAACCCTTCTCAACAGCATCAGCAACAACATGTGGAAAAATCTCCCAAAGAAAAAGCACGCAATGCCTTCAAACATATACGCAAATCTATGACCATAGTTTTTCGTAATTTTTATACTTTTGAAAATGACATTAAGGATTCAATTGATAGTATATTGGATGTTATACCCAATATGCCCATTATAGTATTTCAAGAAGGCTTAGCCTATCCCCCTTTAATGTATCAACGCAATAGCAGCTCTCTAAAGGGTGAAGAGAGTAATAGTGTGCGTTTTATAAACTTAGGATTTGATATATTAAAACCCATACAGGAATTGAATCCTTTATCTACTATACACACAAAATATGCCCTATTTATGCCGGACAGTGTACGTTTGACTAGCAAGAATCTGTTACAGAAAATATTGCGTGAAATTAATACCAATACTTGGGATAAAGACAAAGATAGCGGTGGTAGTCAAACTGCAGTACGTAGAGCTAAACTATCACCGCCCCTAGAAGAAACTGTTAGACGTATGATTATTGTACCATTTGCTGGTAATTTAAAATCATTTGTGGGTTGTTTACAAATCGTCTTGGACTTGCCCAATTGGACGATACAATATGTGGCTGTGAATAGCACAAGTGATAAATGTGATTTAGTAAGTATTTAAGAGGGATAATTTGTTGCAAATGTATTATTAATAATTTTCTATATTTTATAAAAGTTTCTGCAAAAACATGCCGTTTTAGTGGATGTAGCAGTTTTGAAGGAAATGCCTGAACCTTTGGCGGCACCATTTCCGGAAATGTTTTATATACAGGCGAAATTAAATAATATAACGGTAAGTTGTTATTTAGACGAGTAATATAAATTAATAAAGAACTGAATTAGAACTCAACTAGAATTGAACTAGATCTGAACTAGAACTGAAATAGAACTGAACTAGAACTGAACTGGAACTGAACTAGAATTAAACTAGAACTGAACTAGAACTGAACTAGAACTGAACTAGAACTGAACTAGAACTGAACTAGAACTGAACTAGAACTGAACTAGAACTGAACTAGAACTGAACTAGAACTGAACTAGAACTGAACTAGAACTGAACTAGAACTGAACTAGAACTGAACTAGAACTGAACTAGAACTGAACTAGAACTGAACTAGAACTGAACTAGAACTGAACTAGAACTGAACTAGAACTGAACTAGAACTGAACTAGAACTGAACTAGAACTGAACTAGAACTAGAACTGAACTAGAACTGAACTGAACTTGAACTGAACTAGAACTGAACTAGAACTAGAACTGAACTAGATTTGAACTAATCTTAATGTATATATTTCAGAAATTCGTCTATCCTCAATCATTTCAAGATGGTCGACGACTCTTTGCTGCCTATCACACCAAACAAAGACGAACCGACATGAAACGTCGTCAATTCCGAGATATGTATAAAAAACTGCAAATCAAGCGTATTGTCAGACGATCACATAAGGTTGCTATCAAATCGGATACAAAGGATACATCATCGTATAGTTCACAACATAACCTAGTATTAGATACACAATTTTCATCCTCGAATTTCTCTTTGCCGCTGGTAACCGACATAGATTTGATCGGTTGCGAAAGAACCACAAAATCCTGTGTGGGTACGGTGTATAATCAAAAACCATTTTATATTTATTTGGGTAAACATACACCACCCTGTTGTTTGGATAAACTAAAGAGCACTTTTAATCATGTACTCGAGGAATTTGAAAACGTAGGTATACGTTATTGGCTAGATAATCAGGCATTAAGGACGGCAATAGATACCAATCAGTTATCGCCAGATGCTTATGATATTGATATAAGTTTTAATGTAGACGATTTGGAACGTTCGAATTCCCTAAAGAAATCACAAACAAAACCCTATGTAGATAATGAGGGTTTCTATTGGATAAAAGCAACCGACGGTCATTACTTTAAGGTGCAATTTTCGAAAATTAATCAGATTGGCGTGAATCTATTACCTTTTGAGATAAACGGTAATGAGGTGAAACCGAATGGTTTCTTTGGGTGGAAGGCAAAATCATTTTCGGCAGATTTTTTGCATCCCATGTCGACGGTGCTATTTTTGGGTAAAAATATTATGTGTCCCAATAATGTTAGAGACTATTTAGAATTTAAGAGTATACAGGAGAGAAATTGAGAATTAT
Organism: Lucilia cuprina; assembly: GCF_022045245.1. Taxonomy (NCBI): domain Eukaryota; kingdom Metazoa; phylum Arthropoda; class Insecta; order Diptera; family Calliphoridae; genus Lucilia; species Lucilia cuprina. Next base: position 53,195,209 of record NC_060954.1, read on the forward strand.
CAAGAGGCAATGTGACGGGATGAGGTGAGTTGCTGTACTTATGTGTAGTAAATCTTAATCGTTTAGTTTTGTTTGGAGGAAAGTTTTTTAGTTTAGTGTGATTTAGTTTAGTTTTAATTTCTGTTTTTGTTTTAATACTGTTCATAGTTTTTGTTATTATTTAGCTTAATACATAGAGATAAAGCAGTATAATTAATGTATTAATTAATCAAATATATTCCTGAGCTGTAAGCAAATCTATTAAAGCATTATTTTATATAAAAATCATTTTATTTTTCTTTTTGTAACAAGGAATTGCTTTTAGTTTTTATGAAATTAGTTGAAACAACAAAAATAATAATCACAATTATAATTACAAAATGAAACGAGTTTTATTTTTAAGAAGAATTTAAAAAGTCCAAAAAAAGCAACTCCGTCATACAGGAGTTCAACTTGACTGTAAGCTAAACCAAACTCGATTATAGGCTAGGCTTCAGACTAGATACTAGAATAGGCTGAATTAAAGACTAGACTACATACCAGACTAGACTATAGACTAGACTATAGACTAGACTATAGAATAGACTATAGACTAGACTATAGACAAGACTATAGACTAGACTGTAGACTAGACTATAGACTAGACTATAGACTAGACTATAGAATATACTATAGACTAGACTATAGACTAGACTATAGACT
>NC_060954.1:53195989-53230989 GCF_022045245.1 Lucilia cuprina
AGTTCAGTTCTAGTTCAGTTCTAGTTCAGTTCTAGTTCAGTTCTAGTTCAGTTCTAGTTCAGTTCTAGTTCAGTTCTAGTTCAGTTCTAGTACAGTTCTAGTTCACTTTTAGTTCAGTTCTATGCAATGATCATGGAAAGTGCTCCTCCAAAGTTACAAATTTAACCACTAGATGACGTCATGGCTTGGAATTTTAGGTAATGACACCCAAACCCCTTAACCCAGAAAAATATGATAAAAAAATTACTCACAGCAAATTGTTCATTTTAAGATTTATTTTAAAACTGTTCAGTTGTACACAAAGTAATTGAACTATAGTTGGGTTTGGTTAGTTTTCTTTGGTTATTTACTAAATTATACATTCATCTTTAACATACACACAAACACACATTAACAGACAATTTGACTAGTTTCAACTTTAAAGTATACTCGTTTTACTTGCCAATGGCGGGAAATAATATAGGAAAAGGAACATCATCATTATTGTTCTTATGCGGTGTTGGGGGACGTGGATCTGGTTCGGTACAACCCACCAACCAATAGGTGATAACTGTGCCTTTACCCTTAAGTTCTACCTCACCGCGCAGCTCTAGTTCAAAGGTGCCAAATTTATCGAATATAACTTTAGTGGCTGAAGAAACATGGATTCTTAAGGCTGTAAAAATTTAAGAGTTATTAGTGTTTCGATTAGAAATTTAGTTAATTAAAACTTACGCATTCCCGTAGATTCCATACGTGAAGCTGTATTAACCGTATCCCCAAATAAACAATAGTGTGGCATCTTTTGACCCACTACTCCGGCACACACTGGTCCTGAATGTATGCCTATTCGTATTTTCAATTGATACTCGGGTTTATGTTTAATACTGAAACTTTTCACGGCATCCAATATGGCCAAAGCCATCAAACCAATTTCTCTTGCATGATTATCAGCATTACGTTCGGGTAAACCGGAGACTACCATATAAGCATCACCTATTGTCTCGACTTTATAGACATCATAGAAACCTATAATTCGATCAAAGGTACTATAGAGATCGTTGAGAAAATCCACTACTTCCATGGGACCACTTTGAGCACAAAGAGCCGTAAAACCAACAATGTCACTGAAATATATAGTGACACATTCAAATTGTTCGGGTTGTACCATTTCACCGGCTAGCAATTGAGTGGCCACAGGTCGTGGCAAAACTTGATAGAGTAACTCTTCGGTGCGTTTCTTTTCAATGCTCAACTGTTCGGTTTTTTCCTCAACAAGACTTTCCAAATTGTTGGCATACTGCTCCATACGGCGCAGCAAATCATCCATGAGATTTTCACAGAAACCTCTGTAAAAGAATTGAAATTGATCCGTTAGATTCAAAAAATACATATTATCTTCTCACATACTTCATTATTAGCCTGACCGTAGAACGTATGGCTGCAAAGGCAGGCCTATCATCGGGATTATCTGCCCAACATTTATCCATTAAATCCAAAACATCCGGAGGACAGTCACGTTGTCCCACAAATGGTCGAAATGGTGGACTTTCGTGAGATTCTACACGATTTAAAATAGTTTGAACATCCATAAATTGGCGCGCCGTTTCATAAGGTCCTCCCCTAACAACAATTTCCTCCAGAATAATAGCGAAAGAATAGACATCTCCCTTTTGTGTAGCAGGATTACCGGGAAAGACAGTCAAGGGTAATAGTTCCGGGGCAATCCATAGGAATTCTGAAAGGAAACCCACGCTATACATAACAAACAACTATTATAATAATTTTTACTCACTATTAAAATAATTCAAATCCTTAACAAACTCCGATGGTGTGGTCAGTGTCCTCAAACCAAAATCCGATATCTTCAAGACAAAACGTCCATCGATTAAGCAATTGCAAGAACGTAATTTACCATGAACCTGTACATCGCTATTATGCAAATACGCCATGCCCTTGACTATGTCATGTATTAGAGACATACGAAAATTCCAATCCAATTGTATGGCCTCATTTTCAAGGACATCTTTCAGACTACCCTTGGGACAGTATTCGGTGAGTATGAGTACCGTTGGTCGGGGCAAATCTATACAGGATCCTACAAATCTTACAGTATTTTCATGACTTACATCACGTGCCTGTTTAATTTCCCACAAAAGAGTTGAAGTTATATCGACTTTTTTCTTATGAATCTTTTTAATCGCTACACGTTCTCCTTTGAATATACCAATGGTAGTAAAGACTTGAGTTAAGGGTAGCGATGTGCAACTGGCTATAGACGCTCTTCCCGAGTGTATGCCATATTGTTGTAAGGAAAAGTTCTAAAATAGTTGTTATAAAGTTTGAGATTTCTTCAAGGAGGTATATTAGGTATCAGGATGATATTAGTGTTTAAGGATGGTTCTATTTCTTTTTGTTTAGTCTGTAGACTAGTCCAGATACTAGCTCTTAAACTGGTTTATGGCAAAGACTAGTCAATAGACTTGTCCATAGACTAGACAATACAGACTAATCAATAGACCATTCTAGTCAAGTAACAAATCCATGGACTTGTCAATAGACCTGTCTATAAAATAGTCAAAAGATTAGTTCATTAACTAGGCTAAAGATGAGTCAAGAGACTAGTACATAGATTAGTCCCTAGTCTAACACATATATTAGTCAATAGGCTTTTCTATAGACTAGTCAACAGACATGTCCCTAGATTAATCAAGTGACAAATCCATAGCATAGTCAAAGGGCTAGTCTATAGACTAGTCCATAGACTAGTTCATAGTCCCACACATATATTAGTCAATAGGCTATTATATAGATTAGTCAATAGAGAAGTCCCTAGACTATTCAAGTGACAAATTCATAGCCTAGTCAAGGGACTAGTCCATACACTAATAAATAGACTAGTCCACAGACAAGTCGATATACTTGTCCATAGACTAGTCGATACACTAGTCCATAGACTAGTCAATAGACTATACAATACACTAGAAAGTACACTAGACAATATACTAGTCAATAGACAAGTCCATAGACTTGTCAATAGACCAGTCTATATACCAGTCAAAAGGCTATTCCATTGACTAGTCTATAGACTAGTTCATAGATTAGAATTGGCTAGTCCATAGACTAGTCAATAAGCGAGTCCCTAGACTAGTCAATTGACAAATCCATAGTATAGTCAAGAGACTAGCCCATAGACTAGTCCAAAGTCCATAGACTAGGAAAGTCAATCGACAAATCCATATCTTAGTCAAAAGACTAGCCCATGGACTAGTCAATATGCATGTTCATAGACTAGTTCATATACTAGTCAATAGACTAGTCCGTAAAATACTCACTAGACGTGTTCATATCTCAGTTAATAAACTAGTACGTAGACTACTCACTAGTGCATATATCTGTTAATAGACTAGTTCGTAGAGCTGTTAATATACTAGACTGGTCCACAGACTACTCAATATATTTGTACCTAGACTAGTATACTGGTTTGTCAATAAACTGACATTTTATATAAACTTGTCCAGTGGAACAGTTCATAACAGAGATACAATGCAAACTGATCAGCGGCGGCGGCTATTTATAGAAAATATCGGCGGTGGCTAAATTACCGGCTCTATTAAACTTTTTCTTAAGATATTGACTTTTAGGCGTTTATTTAATTGAAAATTAGTGGCAAATCCGCTCAAATTGGTTTAATTTTTTTCTAAAATGCGATTGTGCGATTCCAATCTTTACCATCGGCTACGTTTAAGCCGGCATAGCTTTTGAGCTAAAAGAAGTCGGCGGCTTGCAAAATATTACCGCCGGCAAGCCCCTGCCGATTTGAGCCATCTCGGCTTGTATCTCTGATCCATAAACCAATAAATACACAGGTCTGTGAACTAGTCAATAGACCAGATCATCCGATAGATGGTCGTCAGTTTCAGTAGAAGAAGAATTAAACATTTACTATTTACAACAACTTACTTCAGCATTTAGTTTTTGTAAACCAACTTTACTTCCATATAAACGACCGACTTCTAGTAAAACATCATCTGGTCGTACCCTCCAGGACATATTATTTAGCTCATTGTTCAATTTCATTTGTCTAAAACGATTCCAAAGCGCGATTAATTTTAGATTTAAAACATAAAAAAATAGTTAAAAGTATTTCGAGAAAGTTTTGATTTGTACTTAGACTTAATATCTATTTACGGATTTTAATCCTTCTTTTTCATTTAAAATCCCCAAACAGATCCTTAAGATAAATTTATGAAATTCTCTTACTTGCACATTAAATACACAACCAGAAAGGTGAAACCCAAGAATATAGCAAAAGCAAACATGGCGTACATTATGATTAATTCTAGAATAAAACAATTAGTAAGATTTTCATAAATAATAAATAAACAAATAATATTAACTTTGACTAGTCCTACCGTTCCCATGACAATCGGGAGAATTACCCAAGAAACCACATTTAGGTATATCTGGTGGTGGTCCCTCACGGCCACCGGGCCAATGTATCTTTTTGCCATTGACGGCAGAGTAATTTCTATAAGAGAATTATATAATAAGAAAAAAAAACTAATAATAAAACGATTCCCTCTTACTTACCGATGTAAACCATAATAATGAGCCACCACCGCAAATTTACCATTTATAGGATCCAAATCTAATATAGAATAATCAGCATCACGATCACCATTATCATCGATGCGCACATGACCCGTAATACCTAGAAAATCACGATTCCACATGCGTCTTGTTATGGCCATGCCATCGCGTATATCCTCGCCCTCACTTAAAGTCTCATTTAAGGCCATACCCAAGAGATAAACACCATCATAGAAAGCACCAATAAAGAAATTGACCTTTGACATAAACATATTTTAATATTTAAGTTTCAAACATTTGTAGCTAATCATCGACATTACCTCCTCTCCATCGCTGAAAGTATAATTGTAATTTGTCAAAGCCATTTCTCTAACACTCTCGGAAAATCCCTGATATTGTGGACTGGATGGTTGTAAAAGTGATACACGCAACAAAGCTTCGTAAGCTTTACGTGCACGTCCATCATCTGGATCACCCATTTCCCAGTCATGATCACCCCAATAGGAACTCTTAAGAGTAAAAGGAATATATAAAATTCTTATTTTTCTTTCTAGATAAAAAACGTAATCTTTTTTTAAAAATCTCAGGAGTAATTATCGAATTTGTTCTAAAATAACTAGTTCTAGAATGAATACAAATAGAAGCAGTTCGTTTACTTGAAAAAACAAACTTTCTTTAGAAACTTTACTATTACTGCTTCTACACTAGTTTAGAAGAACTCACTTTACCTGAAAAATTTCCACATCCAAAAATACCCAATCGCCATTAGTCATGCCCAAGGAGTAAGCAGCTAACATAAATTTTCTTACTAAAGTACCACGTACCGATAAAATTACCACTGAAATTAGAAATACAATTCCAATTAAATAAGAATTGAAATTTGTACAAATCAAACAATAAATGATTGTTATTCATAGACCCTTTAATACCTCTCGATTTTGAATCAATTGCACAGATAATATCTGAAATATATGAATCTTTTCTAAGCCGTTTAAGAACATTTTAATTCTTCTATAATAGTTCTTTTTTCAAAACCTCAACATAGATCTGACACCTGGGAAGTTATTCTTCGGAGAGAACATGGCCCCTTAACTTATCAGTCTTCAACGATTAGTCTACAAATTGACCGGTGATTCTTTACTTTACCATTTTTGTCCACGGCTAATGTTTGAATAAGTTTAAGCTTTAAGTTAGACAAATTTGCCCTACAACTCTGATTTAGATCTCAAACCTGGAAATTCTTCTTCTAATAGGGCTTGTGCTAGCCGTCATTTCATGTCTTTAATGAGGCAAAGGCGACAGTCTTCAAGACTTCATACTGGATTAATGATCTTTTTGTGTTTGTCCAAGATTGACGTTGGTATAAGCTCAAGACTATTGTTCCACAACAATTTCATTGAAAGATAGATCGCAACTTTGGGAATCTCTTCTTCTATTAGGACTATAATCTAATCGATTTCTAACAGATTATTTATCAGATACTTATTGTGCTTAATAATTTTGTCCAGGTCCAAGTTTTAGTATTGCAAAACTGTTTTAAGCCCGAAGATAACTTTAGGGGATTGGGATTTGCTTCTCTCCCTCGGCAGTTTTTAATCGCGTAGTTTAAAACAACACTAATCTTTAGATATAATTTCTGGATCTCCTCCAGATTTATCCGTTCGCTCGACAAGGAACAACAAGGAACATATTAAGATTGTACCATCAGACTACATCGGAAACCTTTCGAGTAGTAGAAATGATTCACTTTTGATAGGACTTATAACTCTACACTTTTTCGAGGATTTAATAAGAAAACGTGAGGATTTGTTTGGTTTCTTGAATATTATTATCTGATCTACCTGCCTTTGTACGGGTTTTGAAATCTCGCAAGTTATTACTAATTCGCTTCAACGTCAGAATATTTTCAAGATGACAGCATCAGACAATTCTGGAAACTATAGAGTTGTACTTCAATGATTATTTACCTACAGATTATCGAACTCCCTGACTTTTAGATTAATCCAGACATCTCCGCAAAGTTTAAGTCGTAATATTGATTCCGTTTGATCTTTAGAATCGGTGTTATCAGTTATAGAGTTAGAAATTGATTCTTGTACTTCAATGATTATTTTCCCACAATTTGAAAGATAATCGACAGAACTCCTTGATATTTATTCTTCTAAAGATCTTCTTAAATCTTTTAGATCTTGAAAAGCGGCTTATTAATTGTTAAGTCAACAGTGGATATTTGTACCTCCATGAATCTTTTGAAAGGTTTTTTAAAAATAATTCAATGATATTTTTAATTTCGTCAATATAGACTTTAAGGTTATTCCCTATAGCTTCTGATCTTGAGAATCGATGTTATGAGTTGTTGAATTAGAATTAGATTCTTGTACCTTCATGAATATTTTTCCAACAACAACAGAACAACTTCATAATTATAACTTCTTTAATGTAGACTTTTAGATTTTTCCCAAACAGCTCTGAGAAGATTACCCGTTAATATTGATTCCATTTGATCTTGAGAATCGGTGTTATCATTTGTTGAATTAGAAGTGGATTCTTGTACCTCCATGAAATCCTTGATATTTATGACTTCTTCTTCTACTAGGGTTCTAAAAATCGATTTTCGAATAATCGAACAATCGACTTTTTTGTCGAAAAATGTCGAAGATAACTCGACCATCGTCTATGGAAAAAGTTGAAAAGCCGACTTTGTAAATTAAAGTCGGAAAGTCGAAATGAGTCGAAAAGTGGAATAAAATCGAAAAAGGTCGGAAAGTCCGAATAAGTCGATAAGTCAAAAAAGTCGAAAATAATTGAAAAGTCGGAAAAGGTCGATAATAGTCGAAAAGTCGTAAAAAGTTGAAAAAATCGCAAATAATCGAAAAGTCGAAAAAAGTCGACAAGTCGGAAAAAGTCGAAAATTCGAAAAACGCCAGAGAATAGTCAAAGAGTCGAAAAAAGTCGAAAAAAGTCGATAATAGTCAAAAAGTTGGAAAAAGTATTTATAAAATACTAAAAGTCCAAAGGACTTTTAACTAAATGCAAAAAGTCGACTTTTCGTTTCAACTATAGAACCCGTTGCGTCCTAAGTTCATGTGTGAGTAACATGTTTACAAATTTAATTAAGTTTTTTCTTTTGTATTTCCATTTTCATTACCCCAACATATTAACACCTCGATTTAATCTTTTACATCAACTTCCACTTAATATTTTCCTCTTTTGGAAAGCACACATACTTACCTTTTAGTCTTCCACCAATTAAATACAATTTTCTTTAATTTCACGCTCAAAACTTACCTCTAGCATACATGCTGGCATCTCTTAAATATAATTCATATGGTTCCTGTTCATTGCCATTCAATTCACGTACAAAACTCAATAATCCCTCCTGCCGTAAACCGTACTCCAAATTCTTACCCACTGTTAGGGAGAATAAATCCGAACGATCTACTATAAGAGCAACATGTTTCCAATTAAATTGACGAAATACACTGGCAAAGACTAATTTCAAGCGACACTGACAATAGGACATACGTGTTAAGGTTGGATATTTGGTTTTATCCTTAAACATGCCCTGCGAATATTTCGTAAAAAAAAGAGAGAAAAGAGAAAGTGAAGAAAAGAATATAAAAATATAAAATGATTTAAATATTATTTAAAAAGGTCATAATTACAAAAAACAAGTAATATTCCAGTCATTGCCAAGTTTATTTTTGGTCCATCCTATTATACAAACTTGTTACTTATTCGATTTTTTTTTCTTAATATATATTATTTGTAAGTAAATATATGTCTTTATAAATCTCTAGAGATTTAAAATTTTATGAATTTCCAGTAGTTTTATGTGTTGTTATATACAAATTCATATCTGTACCCCTATTATTTGGCATCATTTTCATCAGATGTCATATTACATTTGATGTTCTTACGCATAAATAAATAAAAATTAGAAAAATATGAAGGGAGGGAGTAAATTCAGCAACAATTTGAAGCAAATATTTATAAGGGATGTTATTCACTTCCATGGTTAAGTAGCCTACAAATTTGAATTAGAAATCTTAAAAAAAACGGATAAGGACTTTAGTAACTTATTCAATGTATGTACATACTTATGTATGTCATATTAGTCATTTATTGAACCAGATTTGGCAAGTTAGCGTCATATGCAGAAAAATTTACTTTGCTGTGATGTGTTGTATCGGTTTCAAAGTGCGGAAGATGTTTTAAAGATAAATCACTCCCAAATCTGTCAAACTAACTAAGTAACCAACTAACTAACAAACAAACTAAGTAACTAACTAATTAAATAACTAACTATTCACCTAACTAATTACCTAGCTAATTAAATAACTAACTAACTAACTAACTAACTAACTAACTAACTAACTAACTAACTAACTAACTAACTATCTATCTATCTATCTATCTATCTATCTATCTATCTATCTATCTATCTATCTATCTATCTATCTATCTATCTATCTATTTATCTATCTATTTATCTATCTATTTATCTATCTATCTATCTACCTATCTATCTATCTATCTATCTATCTATCTATCTATCTATCTATCTATCTATCTATCTATCTATCTATCTATCTATCTAACTAACTAACTAACTAACTAACTAACTTACTAACTACTTAACTAACTAACTACTTAACTAACTAACTACCTAACTAACTAACTCATTAACTAACTAATTAACTAACTAACTATGTTTTGCATTGACAACACTGGCAACTAGCAACAACTAACTACTTAACTAACTAACTACTTAACTAACTAACTAACTACTTAACTAACTAACTACTTAACTAACTAACTACTTAACTAACTAACTACTTAACTAACTAACTAAAATAACTAATTAACTCATTAACTAACTAACTAACTAACTATGTTTTGCATTGACAACACTGGCAACTGGCAACAACTAACTACTTAACTAACTAACTACTTAACTAACTAACTAACTAACTACTTAACTAACTAACTACTTAACTAACTAACTACTTAACTAACTAACTACTTAACTAACTAACTACTTAACTAACTAACTACTTAACTAACTAACTACTTAACTAACTAACTACTTAACTAACTAACTACTTAACTTACTAACTACTTAACTAACTAACTACTTAACTAACTAACTACCTAACTAACTCATTAACTAACTAACTAACTAACTAACTAACTATGTTTTGCATTGACAACACTGGCAACAATATGTCGTTATGTCTTTCCATGTGGTTGTATTAAATTTATACTATGTCATGGATTGTCACAATCTAAACTAAACTAAAAATATTACGTTGTAATAATTAGCAAATGCAAAGTTATGTTGTGATTAATAAAATACATGTCTATTTTCTCGATTTTTGTCTAGCTCCTATTCGTGTAGGGTACAAAACGGGCCATCACGTTCAATTATACTTTTATTTGTATTTCACTTTTTTTAACTCACGAACCACTTGACCCAATGACATAATTGACTGATAGACATTCGTCTGAAACATTATTTATGTGTAACGTTATTAATGATGAATTATTGAAAATATTTGAATATTGATATGGTTTATTTAAATTTACTTACCGTACTTTCATTTTTCCATTTGTGTATTCTACCCAAAATACCAGATGTTACAGTCAATTCTCCCTCAGAGGGTGGCTAACAAAGTTCAAGTTTAAGAAGTAAACAAAAGTTATATTTAACAAATAGTAAAAGGAAATAATAAAAACAACAAAAATACAAAAATTTCGTAATTTTGGAGGGAATTTATAATTTAATATTTGATTAAAACAAAAAAGTTCTAGTTCAGTTCGAGTTCAGTTCGAGTTCAGTTCTAGTTCAGTTCTAGTTCAGTTCTAGTTCAGCTCTAGTTCAGTTCTAGTTCAGTTCTAGTTCAGTTCTAGTTCAGTTCTAGTTCAGTTCTAGTTCAGTTCTAATTCAGTTCTAGTTCAGTTCTAGTTCAGTTCTAGTTCAGTTCTAGCTCAGTTCTAGTTCAGTTCTAGTTCAGTTCTAGTTCAGTTCTGGTTCTATTCTAATTCAATTCTGGTTTGGTTTGGTTCTAGTTCAATTTTAGTTAGGTTTTAGTTTAGTTCTAGTTTAGTTGTAGTTAAGTTCTAGATCACTTCTACCAATTGCTATTTTAATCCACACAACTACTTATCATTCTATTTGAATACTTAAACATATTCAAACAAATACAGACGACTTATTGACATTGTGCCACATCGTGCAGGAACCATAAAATAAAATAGAACTTGTTGCTTTCTCTCTTCATGTGTAATACGAGTATAATTTCATTTTCTTTTGACTCGCTTTATAGCTGTTGATAGTGAAATGACTTTAAAAGGTTCGCAAAATTAATCGTTTGTATTTAATTGTTGTTCTTTTAATATACAAACAGCGACTGTGTCTATGGTGTCTTTAAGATACTACCATTCAATATTCAATTTCTTCCCAAAGAACCACCCTTATTAAGAAAACCAACAGCCACCATTAATGAAATCAAAGTTGAATTAAAATAAACAACAATTCTGTACGATACGAGTAATTAAGTATACAAAATTAATGAGTTTAAGTAATTTCAATTGCTGTTTTTCTTGTTGTTTAGAGATAAATTTTCAACTGTTTTAATTTCATTCTTTTCCTTACAGTTATCCTTCCTGTTCGGGTGCCAAAGCTCCTGGTTTAGCAGCTGACATGCATTTTAAAGATGATGTTATTGCTTTTATAGGACCTGCTTGTGCGTTTGCTTTGGAACCTGTTGCTCGTCTAGCTGCCTATTGGAATTCACCGATTATAACAGGAATGGGAGATCAGGTATGTTTAATGTATGACCTGTACTTGTAATGAAACTGTGTATTAAGACAATTTAAATTAGAAATTAATTGTCTGTACGGGGTTAATCATTATGTTTCAATTACTTGCATGCCTGGCTGTGATTAAGTATTATTTACAACATTTACAGCACGTGAATAAAATGAAGAAAATTTTGTGATAACAAAGAAAAAGATTATAACTCAAGTTTTGCAAAAATATATATTTAGTGTTTATATATACCATTAATCAGACAGGATCTCAACTAACACTGTACTTGAACTGAACTAGAACTGAACTAGAACTGAACTAGAACTGAACTAGAACTGAACTAGAACTGAACTAGAACTGAACTAGAACTGAACTAGAACTGAACTAGAATTGAACTAGAACTGAACTAGAACTGAACTAGAACTGAACTAGAAGTGAACTAGAACTGAACTAGAACTGAACTAGAATTGAACTAGAACTGAACTAGAACTAAACTAGAACTAGAACTGAACTAAAACTGAACTAGAACTGAACTAGAACTAAACTAGAACTGAACTTGAACTGAACTAGAACTTAACTACAACTGAACTAGAACTTAACTACAACTGAACTAGAACTTAACTACAACTGAACTAGAACTGAACTAAAAATGAGCTTTTTCTGTACTAGAACTGAGTAGATCTGAATTTAAACTGGAATTAAAATCTGCTGAACTATGAAGGACTTAATTTTTTTCTCTGCTACATTTTTATTCAATTCTTAATATTTTCTTAAATAAAACGACTTTAAACATAATCTTTTGACCTTTTTTCTTGAAAGAAATTAACAAATTAATGACATTAAATTGCTAACACTTAAATGAATGAAAAAATGAAAAACCATTTCGGTTGTAAAAAATATAATATTTCTTAGAACATTCATAAATTTGTTAAAAGGATAAAAAATAAAAATAACTTTTAAAAAAACATGATCATATATTGCTTTAATGGAACCTAAGTAGAGTCCTCATTTTATGAAAATATTTCTATTTCGCGGTGCCCAAGAAAATATCGGGATTTTGTGATTTAAAGAAACATATTAGCTTTATATACTAAAATTTTAAAATTTATAGCTTTAGATACTAAAATTGACATATAGCTTATGTCAATTTTTCATTTACTTACCTTGCTTGAACTTTTCGTAAGGTGATATTATGGGGATTTAGAAATTCTTTATTAATAACATCCAAAGCTATATCCACAGCGGGACCACAACGTTCCAGGTCGAAAGGTGAATCTAACAATAAATTAAGAATAACAACAACAGCAGTTATAAGACATTTTATTGCAAGAATATAAAGAAAAGAAAATAAAAATATTAGAAAACGTGCAGTGTTTACATATTTGCACACATTGCTCTCCCTCTTTCACACACTCTTTTGCACACACTACCTCACTTATTCAGTTAACTGTTTATTAATTTCATATCAAATAACAATACTTAACTAGAACAACAAAAGCAACAATAACTACTTACCCAAATGAGATGCCATCAGGACACCAACATTGTAAACACGATTGCCCATTTTGTCGATTTCAATTGTTTCTCGTTTTCTTCGACGCTTAATACTGTACAACGATTCAAACCATTGATGTTGTTGTAAAGTATCATTATTATTATTGTTGCTGGTTGTTGTCAAAAAAAGACCTGTTGCTAGAGATTGTAGGTCATATGCTAAATTTCGTACATTAAAACTGCTGCTGTTATCGTTATCTTGCTCAGTGTTTGTGTCCGAGACATAAACTTCATCCTCCTGCCATGATTGTTTCCGTAGTAAAATTATCCTTTTGGTCTCGTAGACAATGGCCAATGTTGTGATTATGACTAGAAAACAACAGCCGCATATAAAAACTAAGCTGTAACGCATTATGTTGATATTGTTGTCTGGCCGGTCAATGATTTAGTTTTTTCTTATTTCTTTGCACTTTATTTAGGGTTGAATTATTTATACTTCTTTTTCTTTTTTTGGCAGATTTTTAATATAGTCAAAAGATTTTATTTTCATTTATTTAGCTACAAAAGAAATTAGAGCAAACTTTGAAAAAGGACCAGAATTTGTATCTTTATATGTTAAACATTGTATTCACAATAAGATTATATTTGCCGTTGCGGTTGTTAAAAATCAGAATGGTAGAATTTTCTCATAAACGTATACGCAACGAAAAATAAATAAATATTACGTATACGCATTGTTGTGCAATAATAAAAAGAACATTAGATTAATATGTTTCTAGTTCAGTTCTAGTTCAGTTCTAGTTCAGTTCTAGTTCAGTTATAGTTCAGTTATAGTTCAGTTCTAGTTCAGTTCTAGTTCAGTTCTAGTTCAGTTCTAGTTCAGTTCTAGTTCAGTTCTAGTTCAGTTCTAGTTCAGTTCTAGTTCAGTTCTAGTTCAGTTCTAGTTCAGTTCTAGTTCAGTTCTAGTTCAGTTCTAGTTCAGTTCTAGTTCAGTTCTAGTTCAGTTCTAGTTCAGTTCTAGTTCAGTTCTAGTTCAGTTCTAGTTCTAGTTCAGTTCTAGTTCAGTTCTAGTTCAGTTCTAGTTCAGTTCTAGTTCTAGTTCAGTTCTAGTTCAGTTCTAGTTCAGTTCTAGTTCAGTTCTAGTTCAGTTCTAGTTCAGTTCTAGTTCAGTTCTAGTTTAGTTCTAGTTCAGTTCTAGTTCAGTTCTAGTTTAGTTCTAGTTCAGTTCTAGTTCAGTTCTAGTTCAGTTCTAGTTCAGTTCTAGTTCAGTTCTAGTTCAGTTCTAGTTCAGTTCTAGTTCAGTTCTAGTTCAGTTCTAGTTCAGTTCTAGTTCAGTTCTAGTTCAGTTCTAGTTCAGTTCTAGTTCAGTTCTAGTTCAGTTCTAGTTCAGTTCTAGTTCAGTTCTAGTTCAGTTCTAGTTCAGTTCTAGTTCAGTTCTAGTTCAGTTCTAGCTCAGTTCTAGTTCAGTTCTAGTTCAGTTCTAGTTCAGTTCTAGTTCAGTTCTAGTTCAGTTCTAGTTCAGTTCTAGTTCAGTTCTAGTTCAGTTCTAGTTCAGTTCTAGTTCAGTTCTAGTTCAGTTCTAGTTCAGTTCTAGTTCAGTTCTAGTTCAGTTCTAGTTCAGTTCTAGTTCAGTTCTAGTTCAGTTCTAGTTCAGTTCTAGTTCAGTTCTAGTTCAGTTCTAGTTCAGTTCTAGTTCAGTTCTAGTTCAGTTCTAGTTCAGTTCTAGTTCAGTTCTAGTTCAGTTCTAGTTCAGTTCTAGTTCAGTTCTAGTTCAGTTCTAGTTCAGTTCTAGTTCAGTTCTAGTTTAGTTCAGTTCTAGTTCAGTTCTAGTTCAGTTCTAGTTCAGTTCTAGTTCAGTTCTAGTTCAGTTCTAGTTAGTTCAGTTTCTAGTTCAGTTCTAGTTCAGTTCAGTTCTAGTTCAGTTCTAGTTCAGTTCTAGTTCAGTTCTAGTTCAGTTCTAGTTCAGTTCTAGTTCAGTTCTAGTTCAGTTCTAGTTCAGTTTCTAGTTCAGTTCTAGTTCAGTTCTAGTTCAGTTCTAGTTCAGTTCTAGTTCAGTTCTAGTTCAGTTCTAGTTCAGTTCTAGTTCAGTTCTAGTTCAGTTCTAGTTCAGTTCTAGTTCAGTTCTAGTTCAGTTCTAGTTCAGTTCTAGTTCAGTTCTAGTTCAGTTCTAGTTCAGTTCTAGTTTTCTAGTTCAGTTCTAGTTCAGTTCTAGTTCAGTTCTAGTTCAGTTCTAGTTCAGTTCTAGTTCAGTTCTAGTTCAGTTCTAGTTCAGTTCTAGTTCAGTTCTAGTTCAGTTCTAGTTCAGTTCTAGTTCAGTTCTAGTTCAGTTTTCAGTTCTAGTTCATCTAGTTCAGTTCTAGTTCAGTTTTAGTTCAGTTCTAGTTCAGTTCTAGTTCAGTTCTAGTTCAGTTCTAGTTCAGTTCTAGTTCAGTTCTAGTTCAGTTATAGTTCAGTTCTAGTTCAGTTCTAGTTCAGTTCTAGTTCAGTTCTAGTTCAGTTCTAGTTCAGTTCTAGTTCAATTCTAGTTCAGTTCTAGTTCAGTTCTAGTTCAGTTCTAGTTCAGTTCTAGTTCTAGTTCAGTTCTAGTTCAGTTCTAATTCAGTTCTAGTTCAGTTCTAGTTCAGTTCTAGTTCAGTTCTAGTTCAGTTCCAGTTCAGTTCTAGTTCAGTTCTAGTTCAGTTCTAGTTCAGTTCTAGTTCAGTTCTTAGATTTTGTTTATTTTATATTATAAACCACTTTAGAACAATTACGCACAATTTTCATATCCTTAGTTTGTTGTTTCAAATGAGTTTTATTACCAATTTCCAATTATTTTTAAAACATTCTTTAAGGTCATTTATTTAAATTAATTAAAATAAATCCAAAATTTTATTTCACTTGAATGTGTTTAAAATCAATTTTTCTTAAATTTTTAAAAATTTAACAGCATTAAAAAAATAGTAAATTTCAAAAATCTTGCTCTTCATACATTTAATATTTTGTGTTTAAATTTTTTCATTATTTTATTTTCTTCTAAAATTTTCAGCCACCATTTTATAAATTTTTATCAAGTTTATATTAAAAAATTTACGCAACATTTAACATTAATAAAAAAACACTTTAGATGTTTAAATTTAAAACTTTGGAATTTTCATTCATTAAATTCCATTTGATATTTCATTGTTATCATGGTTAATGTTAGAAATCACACTAACACACCCACATATTTATTCATTCATAAATTTCAAATTAAAATATTTTAACGATTATCATTTAAACTTTTTTGTCACTTCTTATGTTTATTTTTTTCTACTTATTTATTTTTAATTTAAATAGAGATCTCAAACTGTATTAAAGTTTGTTTATTTTTCTATAATTTTTAAGACAAACACTGTAAGAAAACCGTTTTTTTTCAAATAACAAGTCGAAGGAAACCGTTTGAATGTTGTTAAACGAATGAAACTGTTGCATATCCTGTTAGAGCTTTTATACCAAAAAATATCCTTCATACAGGATCTTAAGTGTATATGTATGTGTGTCTGTAATAAGGGGGAAGTGCAGGGAGGTAATAGTAGATTATTGCCAAGTGAGAGTATTTAAACAACTGTATGTGTAAAGATAAACATAATATGTATGTTTGAGAGAGAAAGTGCGAGTGTGTGTCTTTGTATAAGCATGTTAGCAATAACAATTATGCAAAATAGTATAAAGCCAGAATACAACACTCACTTACATACGTATAAAAGAGCAACAATTACAAACACCACAAGAACAACATCAGCATCGATTCAATTATTTTTGTTATTTTTTAAAAATACACATATGCACAGAAAAATAGCACAGTTTTTTAATCCAGTTCCAATTCACTATTCAATCAGTTATTATTCAGCTCTAGTTTAGTTATAGTTCAGTTTTAGATAAGTTCTTGTTCAGATTTTGATCAGTTCTAGTTCAGTTCTAGTTCAGTTATAGTTCAGTTCTAGTTCAGTTCTAGTTCAGTTCTAGTCCAGTTCTAGTTCAGTTCTAGTTCTAGTTCAGTTCTAGTTCAGTTCTAGTTCAGATCTAGTTCAGTTCTAGTTCAGCTCTAGTTCAGCTCTAGTTCAGTTCTAGTTCAGTTCTAGTTCAGTTCTAGTTCAGTTTAGTTCTAGTTCAGTACTATTTCAGTTCTAGTTCAGTTCTAGTTCAGTTCTAGTTCAGTTCTAGTTCAGTTCTAGTTCAGTTCTAGTTCAGTTCTAGTTCAGTTCTAGTTCAGTTCTAGTTCAGTTCTAGTTCAGTTCTAGTTCAGTTCTAGTTCAGTTCTAGTTCAGTTCTAGTTCAGTTCTAGTTCAGTTCTAGTTCAGTTCTAGTTCAGTTCTAGTTCAGTTCTAGTTCAGTTCTAGTTCAGTTCTAGTTCACTTCTAGTTCAGTTCTGGTTCAATTCTAGTTCAGTTCTTTTTCAGTTCTAGTTCAGTTCTAGTTCAGTTCTAGTTCAGTTCTAGTTCAGTTCCAGTTCAGTTCTAGTTCAGTTCTAGTTCAGTTCTAGTTCAGTTCTAGTTCAGTTCTTAGATTTTGTTTATTTTATATTATAAACCACTTTAGAACAATTACGCACAATTTTCATATCCTTAGTTTGTTGTTTCAAATGAGTTTTATTACCAATTTCCAATTATTTTTAAAACATTCTTTAAGGTCATTTATTTAAATTAATTAAAATAAATCCAAAATTTTATTTCACTTGAATGTGTTTAAAATCAATTTTTCTTAAATTTTTAAAAATTTAACAGCATTAAAAAAATAGTAAATTTCAAAAATCTTGCTCTTCATACATTTAATATTTTGTGTTTAAATTTTTTCATTATTTTATTTTCTTCTAAAATTTTCAGCCACCATTTTATAAATTTTTATCAAGTTTATATTAAAAAATTTACGCAACATTTAACATTAATAAAAAAACACTTTAGATGTTTAAATTTAAAACTTTGGAATTTTCATTCATTAAATTCCATTTGATATTTCATTGTTATCATGGTTAATGTTAGAAATCACACTAACACACCCACATATTTATTCATTCATAAATTTCAAATTAAAATATTTTAACGATTATCATTTAAACTTTTTTGTCACTTCTTATGTTTATTTTTTCTACTTATTTATTTTTAATTTAAATAGAGATCTCAAACTGTATTAAAGTTTGTTTATTTTTCTATAATTTTTAAGACAAACACTGTAAGAAAACCGTTTTTTTTCAAATAACAAGTCGAAGGAAACCGTTTGAATGTTGTTAAACGAATGAAACTGTTGCATATCCTGTTAGAGCTTTTATACCAAAAAATATCCTTCATACAGGATCTTAAGTGTATATGTATGTGTGTCTGTAATAAGGGGGAAGTGCAGGGAGGTAATAGTAGATTATTGCCAAGTGAGAGTATTTAAACAACTGTATGTGTAAAGATAAACATAATATGTATGTTTGAGAGAGAAAGTGCGAGTGTGTGTCTTTGTATAAGCATGTTAGCAATAACAATTATGCAAAATAGTATAAAGCCAGAATACAACACTCACTTACATACGTATAAAAGAGCAACAATTACAAACACCACAAGAACAACATCAGCATCGATTCAATTATTTTTGTTATTTTTTAAAAATACACATATGCACAGAAAAATAGCACAGTTTTTTAATCCAGTTCCAATTCACTATTCAATCAGTTATTATTCAGCTCTAGTTTAGTTATAGTTCAGTTTTAGATAAGTTCTTGTTCAGATTTTGATCAGTTCTAGTTCAGTTCTAGTTCAGTTATAGTTCAGTTCTAGTTCAGTTCTAGTTCAGTTCTAGTCCAGTTCTAGTTCAGTTCTAGTTCTAGTTCAGTTCTAGTTCAGTTCTAGTTCAGATCTAGTTCAGTTCTAGTTCAGCTCTAGTTCAGCTCTAGTTCAGTTCTAGTTCAGTTCTAGTTCAGTTCTAGTTCAGTTTAGTTCTAGTTCAGTACTATTTCAGTTCTAGTTCAGTTCTAGTTCAGTTCTAGTTCAGTTCTAGTTCAGTTCTAGTTCAGTTCTAGTTCAGTTCTAGTTCAGTTCTAGTTCAGTTCTAGTTCAGTTCTAGTTCAGTTCTAGTTCAGTTCTAGTTCAGTTCTAGTTCAGTTCTAGTTCAGTTCTAGTTCAGTTCTAGTTCAGTTCTAGTTCAGTTCTAGTTCAGTTCTAGTTCAGTTCTCGTTCAGTTGTAGTTCAGTTCTAGTTCAGTTCTAGTTCACTTCTAGTTCACTTCTAGTTCACTTCTAGTACAGTTCTAGTTCACTTCTAGTTTATTTCTAGTTCACTTCTAGTACAGTTCTAGTTCAGTTCTTGTTCAGCTCTAGTTCAGCTCTAGTTCAGTTCTAATTCTGTTCTAGTTCAACGTAGTTCAATAAGAATCCCGACTATTTTAATGTTCTCGTATGTACCTAGTTACTAAAAAAGCAGCAGTGCACAGTGGAAAAAAATTAAAAAAATTATAAATCGGTCGGTTTTAATTCTATTGTTTTAAGTGCAATTCACATTCGGTGTTGTACGGCTGTAGCGTAGTATGTCGCAATTTGTTGTTTAATAAAATGATATTTGAAAATTTTCTATAAAAAACAACCATAAGACATCGATTGTGTATTGGACAAATTTATATTGTTCTTATATGCAGCCAACAAAATTAATAAGCCAATAATTTTGTCCCACTGTACACTGTGTAACAATTAAATATTTAATATTTTAATACAAAATAATAAAATATATTTACATACTCTAGAAATCACACCGTCACACTCCTTCAGTTCTTATTAAAGAATACAATTCGTATAAATTACGAACTGAATACTCGTTCACGAATGCCATGCCATAGGAAATCATTGTTTAAACGAAACATTTGTAGAAATTAACAACAAAGTTGTTTAAGGTAAAGTTTATTTAGGGTATTGATGAGTGTTTTGTTCATACCAACTGTTGATTTCAATTGTAAGTAAGATATGTTTTTACTGGAAAGGAAATTAGTGAACAGATGAAAAAAGTTATAAAAAAGTATTTTTGAATCACTTGAGGTTCTCATTACTATTGAATCATTGCTCTGCTATGACTCGACCAAAGATTGTCAACAACAACAACCAATTTTCACACAAGTTCTATTGCTGACCTTACATTTTTATTTCATCTTTTACAACCCTTTGATGTTTTAGTTTTCTTCTTTTTATAATAACAATTTTCTTCTTTTTTTCCAAATACCTTGGAGATATCCATCCAAAGAAGACATAAAAAAAACTCATTTGAATATGAAAATCCCTAATAAGTTAGTTTTATTATCAAATTTTTACTTATTTTCAACATTTATATGCAATAACAAAAAGAATCGAATTAAAAGAAAAATGTTAACGAATATGTCAAGCAAAAGTATAAATGTAAACTTATTTACGTTTAATGCCGCCCAATGCCTTGATGCCAGTCAATTGTGGTACTTTAGAGGCAGCTTTTTTTGCTTCTTCGATGGCATGCAGAACACGTCGTGGCTCTGTTAGAAACCATATCCATAATAATTGACTATAACGCCAAAGTTTGTCTTTTTCCTGAAAATGTTAAAAATGCAATAGTAAATAGAACAATTTTAGTTTTTTTTTTTAACTTACAAATCTTTTTGATATATTTTCTTGAAATTGTGTACGTAAATGTCTTAATTGCTTTTCGATGCGCTGCTGTTGGTTCTGCACATTAAAAATGGGCCTTAGATAATGGACATTCTCAAACATGGGCACATTAACAGGACTGTCATAAACAAATGGCACTAAAGTTGCCTCCAAACGTTTGCTAATTTAAAAAATAATAAATAATTAAATTAAATATTAATATTAATTCAATAATTTTAATAAAAAAAAGACCTACATTTCTTTCATTTTCTCTAATGCTGCATTATAAGGTTTACGATTAAGTAAACCCTGTAGAGCATAGTTCACTAAACGTTTAAACTTTTCATATTCGTACAGACAACCCTTGACATCACAGCGCAACTGTTGACGCAAATGTTTACCCAACTGTTGTGACAATTGATTAATAAATTCCAAACTGGCAGAGTTTATAACATGTTGATTTGTGGCCTGATTCATAAGCTGTATCCGTTGCAGACATTGCTGTGTGGCTGCTGTTAACTGTTCGGTATTATCGAAACGATTACGATTCTTTTCCAAATCCATTTGTATGTTTATCCATATAAGTTCAGCATTCGAAATTGCATCCGATATAATTTTCATTAAACTTTTAACGTTTTCATGACGTTTTAAAGCTCTTTCCAATTTCTGTTTTGTATTTTCATAGAGTATCTGTTCAATGGTCTTTTGTGCCTGCAATTGTATTTGTATATTGAGATCGACCATAAGCGTTTGATTGGCAATATTTTGATGAGAGTTTACTATCGACAGCTCATGTGTTTCACGTTCCATATCGGAGAGACTGATAACATGAATTTGTGATAGATTTAGAGATTCTATAACCGTTTGGGTGGCACGACATTTCGCTTTTTCCTTTATGTAGGCCAATTTATAGTCTCGCATTCTGACGGATAAGAATATATGTTAATCGTTAGACAAATTCGAAACAAGTTCATATATAATTTCACAAACTAGACCATTGGTTAGTCCACACACTAGGCCATAGTCCATGAACTAATACATAGATGCTGATAAGTTAATAGGCTATTCATTAGGCTAGTCCACAGACTATTCTAAAGGTCAATCAATAGACTAGTCTAAAAGATAGTAAATAGACTAGTCCGAAGGCTAGTCAATAGACTTTTCCATAGGCTAGTCAATAGACTAGTTCATAGGATTGTCAATAGACTAGTCCATAGGCAAGTCAATAGCCTAGCACATAGGCAAGTCAATAAACTAGTTGGCTAGTCAATAGACTAGTCAATAGGCTAGTCAATAGGCTAGTCAATAGACTAGTCAATAGACTGGTCAATAGACTAGTCCATAAGATAGTCAATAGGTTAGTCAATAGGCTAGTCAATAGACTAGTCCATAGATTAATCAATGGCCTAGCACATAGGCTAGTCAATAGACTAGTCCATAGGCTAGTCAATAGACTAGTCCATAGGCTAGTCAATAGACTAGTCCATAGGCTAGTCAATAGATTAGTCAATAAACTAGTCAATAGACTGGTGCATAGGCTAGTTATTAGACTATTCCATATGCCAATCAACAGGCTTTTAAATAGTCTAGTCCATAGCCTCGTCAATAGACTAGTCCATAGCCTCGTCAATAGACTAGTCCATAGGCTAGTCAATAGACTAGTCAATAGGCTAGTCAATAGACTAGTCAATAGACTAGTCAATAGACTGATCAATAGTCTAGTCAATAGACTGGTCAATAGGCTAGTCAATAGACTAGTCCATAGGCTAGTCAATAAACTAGTCAATAGGCTAGTCAATAGACTAGTCAATAGACTGGTCAATAGACTAGTCAATAGACTATTCAATAGACTGACCAATAGACTAGTCAATAGGCTAGTCAATAGACTAGTCCATAAGCTAGTCAATAGGTTAGTCAATAGGATAGTCAATAGACTAGTCCATAGATTAGTCAAAAGCCTGGCACATAGGCAGTCAATAGACTAGTCCATAGGCTAGTCAATAGACTAATCAATAGGCTAGTCAATAGACTGGTCAATAGACTAGTCAATAGACTGGCCAATAGACTAGTCAATAGTCTAGTCCATAAGCTAGTCAATAGGTTAGTCAATAGGCTAGTCAATAGGCTAGTCAATAGGCTAGTCAATAGGCTAGTCAATAGACTAGTCCATAGATTAGTCAATGGCCTAGCACATAGGCTAGTCAATAGACTAGTCCATAGGCTAGTCAATAGATTAGTCAATAAACTAGTCAATAGACTGGTGCATAGGCTAGTTAATAGACTATTCCATATGCCAATCAATAGGCTTTTAAATAGTCTAGTCCATAGCCTCGTCAATAGTCCAGCACATAGGCTAGTCAATAAACTGGCACATAGACACGTGAATAGACTAATTCTTAGGCTAGTCAATAGACTATTCTATAGCTTGTCAATAGACTAGTCCATAGGCAAGTCAATAGACTGGTTCATAGGCTAGTCAAAAGACTATTCCATATGATAGTCAATATATTATTCCATAGAATAGTTTACATATTTGTCATGTTTATATTCTAGTCAACACACTAGTCCATAGGCTATTCAATAGACTGGTACACAAACTAGTTTACATATTAGTTCATAGACTAGTAAAAAGCTAGTCCCCCACTACATACTTTACACATAAATTCATAGTCAATAGACCAGCTATTGGTCTAGTATTATACTATTAAATATAATTGAAATTTGTACTTACGACTTTTTAAGTTTTTCCAATTTTTCAGCAGTTTCTTGATTTTCAGTGAGACTGGTGTCCAAATCATTATAATCTTGTATTTTAAAATTGTCTTTTAAATACAGCGAAAGATATTGAGTAAATGAGTCACATTTTAAAAAATACTGATCCAAAGATAATTGATGCATAAATAAAGGAGGAGAATGCTGGAGAAACACCAAAAACACAAAACAATAAGTTAGCAAATTATGAAATGACCACAAACTTACCATTGTCGTAAAAGTTTTAACCACCTCTTGGCATTTTTTATGATTATCTTCTTGTAATTCCTCCAAACGTTTAGCTTTTTTTCTGCATAACAATGCTAGCTCAGCTTCAGCATTTGTTAAACTAGTGCAACGTTTCTCTTGATAATTTAATTTACAATTTAGATCATTTTTGGTTTCTCTTAGAAAACAAAACAAATTATTTTACTTTTAATCCATCAAGTGTTATTGTATTAAAAATACTTACTGCATGTCTTTTATTAAATTGCCATACTCCAGACAAGATTGCTCCAAGATCTCTAAATCCTGTGTCAAATCTTCTACATCCTCTTCGCAATCTTTCATTAAACCAGGATACACTTTCAATAATTCTTCAATACGTACTCGCCTTTCTGAACCCTCTAAATACTCATGACGTTTTACATACTCTTCACGTTCCAAGACCTCAGTTTCTTCCAAAATATTCGAATCAGTTATGTTATTAGCGAAAAAATCAAAAAATTTATGAAAACGTTCATCATAGAAAATCCATTGGTTGGAGGTGTCAAAATTAAGTTTTTTAAAAATTTCCATATTCTTAAATGTGAAAATAATAAATGAGAATTGTTGTTTAGTCTTCACTTAAATATTTTACAAAACTTACATTTATTATATCGCCCATATTTTGTAGAAAAAATGTAATTACTTTCAAGTCACAAAAAATATATAATTTTTTACAAATTCCGGCGGTTTAGAATTCAAAAACAAAAACAATAATAAAAAAATTCTGACACATAGAAAAAAACAACAATATTGTAAAGAGTTGCCATATGATATCGAAATTGTCTTTGTTTGCAAAACAGAGTGGTATTATTAAATCAGACGTTTTTTTATTTCTATCAAATATTCTGATGATGTTTAAAAAAACCAAACGAAAAATAAGTAAAAAAGTACAGTAGAGCAAGGGTGATCATATAATACCCTACACCTAATCAATTCAATTTTTCATCAAAACACTCCGTTAATCTGAAATATCTTTATAGAGGAGAAGGAAACTAAAAAATCCCCAATTATAATTAATTCATGAGTTATTTTTAGTTAAGGGCGGGCTGTTAGATTAAACTCGGAACAAATTTAGGCGGACTTTAACCGGTGATTGTGTTTTTCAGTTTTTGATTCAAGCTCAGTTAACTTTGTTAATATTGCCAATTTGTAGTTTCTCACTTATAACTTGAGTTTAATTGGCCAATTACCCTCAGTTAAACTAAGATAATAAGTATCTTTACTGATAACTGAAAAACAGGTTTAACCAAAGAATGAAGATTATCTTTATCAGAAAAACTAGTCCTAAGCAGTTTAAGTAATTGTAAAGTGGCCTTATATGAAAGTGTTAAATGTTATACCGATTATTTATAAAATTGAACCTTTTATGGAAGCTGTGTTCAATTTTAAGCAATTATGATCCAGATTTCAAAATGGTTCCATAGTCACAACTTTTCCGAAAAAATTCAATATATCTAATATGGGTTTAGGGTGAATTATGACGATCGAAGCATAATTCACCCTAAACCCATATGAGATTTTCTTCAGAAAATTACGCAAACACACATAAATGGCTTTTAAATGTCGATGTAATAATGGAATTCGACGAAAAAAACTTTTTTAGGAACCTAATTCTATATTTATGAAAAATAAAAGTATGGGGATCGGCTCCGCCAATAAAACCCTCTTACAGAAAATCAATTTGTAGGTAATACATCATTCCAAAAGTAATCATTATGATAGAATTATGGTAGAATTAAAAAAATGCTTTAAATTATGCAGAACTTGGCCCGAAAATCATGCTGACGTTCTTATTAATCTAATGAGTCAAAGTCTCGGATAAAAATGAAATCCGAGAGATCAGAAAGTGGGAATTTGGAAGCAAATGTGTTGTTTATAAGAACAAAACAGAGCAAGCACAAAAGTTGTGTGAGAAATTATGCAGGTTATCCATCCCTGCATAATATCTCACATAAAATTCTAAAAAATTAAATATTAATATTATTGTATTAAATAAATTTCAATACGATTTCGGAAATGGTAAAAATCTTACTTTCTGATCTCTCTGATTCCGTTTTTATTTGAAGTCATTGAAAAATTTTAAAACTAAACGTAGTTGAAAACTTAGCCGGCTTACAGTCGATTTAAAGCCGCCGCCTACATTTTTAGTGTCAATCGGCGCGCCGTTAATATTTGTCGGCGCAGGGCTCTGCAAGTGAGTTTGCATTTTGAGACGGCGTATGAAATTTTTTTTTTGCAAATAATCAAATATTGTTTAAAAAGCAAAGAAAGCTTAAATAAATTAACAAAAAATGGTAAGTAAAAACTAGAAATAACACAAATATAATAGAAAACTTAATAACAAAGTGTGGAACGAAAAAAACTGATGTGTATTTTGTTTAATGTAAATGCTAAACATCCTTTTGTTTTGCTTTTTTTAGGCACGCCGCTATGACTCCCGTACTACAATATTCTCTCCCGAAGGTCGCCTTTATCAGGTGGAATATGCCATGGAGGCTATATCCCATGCCGGTACCTGTTTAGGTATTCTGGCTGAAGATGGCATTTTATTGGCAGCAGAATGCCGCAACACCAACAAATTGCTGGACAGTAGTATATTTTCGGAAAAGATCTACAAATTAAACGATAATATGGTGTGTTCCGTAGCCGGTATTACCGCTGATGCTAATGTCTTAACCAATGAATTACGTGTCATAGCTCAACGTTATCAATTTAGCTACGGTGAATCTATGCCTTGCGAACAGTTGGTCTCATATTTGTGTGACATTAAACAGGCCTACACTCAGTACGGTGGCAAACGTCCATTTGGTGTTTCCATTTTATATATGGGCTGGGATAAACATTATGGTTATCAATTGTATCAGTCCGATCCCAGTGGTAATTATGGCGGCTGGAAGGCCACATGTATTGGTAATAATTTTGGTGCCGCCATTTCTATGCTTAAGCAGGAACTTAGTGAAACTGAAAAGATTACTTTGGCCCAAGCTAAAGATTTGGCTGTTAAGGTTTTAAGCAAAACTTTGGATACCACTAAATTAACCTCGGAAAAGGTTGAAATGGCCACATTACAGCGTGTCAACGATAAAACTGTCATTAAGATTTTGAATAAAACCGATGTGGAAGAATTAATAGAAAAATATACAAAAATGGAAGCTGAAGCCGAAGCAGCCAAGAAGGAGAAACAAGCTGCTCAAAAGCCTTAAGTTATATATCGGTGAAATTTTTTTGTAGTTTTAAATGTGAATGAAATTTAAAATATTTAGGATTTTTTTAAAAGGAAATAAAATTTCTGGATATAAAACAAAGAATTTATTTTAGGTTGGGAATTTATTTCAAAATATAGTGCCTGTTTATTTAAATAGGAACGAACAATTATTTTCTTGTTTTTTATTGAATATTGTTTTCAAGAGGAACAGGCAGAAAAACATTTTTGGGAAGAATTGTTAATATGATTTTTAACGTAAACATATTCTACTTGAATTGCATCGAATTATCCAATTTTATTTTAGTTCAAAAAGTTTATTGATATGGCAGCACTCTTTTTATTAATGAATTTTGTAATAGATTACAGTTACAAATAAATCATTTGTACTGCACCGAAGACGGAAAACTTGTTTTATTTAGAATATTAGCAATAGGAAAACGTCGTTAGCAGTTAATACAGGAATAAAATTTTAATATGTATTATTGATCTTCTATATTAAAAAACGATAGATTGATAGATAGATAGATAGATAGATAGATAGATAGATAGATAGATAGATAGATAGATGGATGAATAAATAGTTATGCGCCGCATTAAGCAAGCATAGTCTCAGGGTAACAATTCAAGAAGCCTTGTCCAAGAAATTCCGAAACGACCTATACCTTTGTATATTAAGCCAGATCGCTTAGACTTAACTAATGAGTTTTATGGTCTCCCTCAAAATCCAACGAGTTTTCTATGGTCGCCACCACGTCTTCTTGATTTTTAAATAAAAAAACCAACAGCGTCTTAATTTTAGCAAGTAAATGTTTCTTCAATCTGGCAACCAAAACGTGTTAGTAGAATTTGTAATAGATTAATTCGCCCAAGAAATTAATCGCCATCATATTTTAAACAACGAATATGAGAACAAAAGTAAATGAGAGAAATCTCTAAATTCCGTCGTGCAGCGCCATTAAAGCGCGTAAAAAATAACTAAAAACTACGATTATTAGTGATTTTTTAATAAAACAAAACATTAAAAATGTACAATTAAACAATAAACTTCCAAACTAATATGAATTTCATAAGAAAACGACAAAATCTATAAGAAAAAAACGAAATTGAATATATAAAACGGGTCGTCGGCTGCAAAACACGACAAATAAAAAAAATAGAAAGAAAAAAAAAACTCAAACGAATGTACGTTGTCGTTTTCGGATGGCTGCTGCTGGTCTTTTTTAAATAAGTAGTTGCCACAGGAGGTGGCAAGAAGAGTGTTGAGTGTGTGTGAAGAAAGAAAAAAATTATTTAAAAATATAAAATTGTAAAGTATTTTTAAGTGAAGAAAAAAAACGGGGAAAGAAGTAAAAGCAAATGAGAAAATTGCATAAATTGAAAATTTTTTGAAATTCAAATATACAAAAAAAGTACGTATCGGTTGAAAATAGAAATAGAATGCTAATGGTGTAAATGTGTTGGGAAAAATTGCGGATAAAACGAAGAAGTGAAAGAAAAAAATGTTAACGAAAATTGAAAATCATTGATTGTTTTTTTTTTCTTATTAATAATGTGTATACCTAAGAAATATACAATTATTTCGAAAAAAATGTTTAACTAAATTTTAAAGAATATTTGTATAAAAAAATAAATTAATTTATACGTTTTTAAGTGAAAAAGATACGTAAGAAAATAACAGCTAAAAGAGAAAATTTAAGATAAATGTATAAGAAAAACACATAATTCATAAGAAAAGTCAATAATAAGAAAAATTATATTAAAATCTACCCAAAAAAAAAGAAAGAGAATAGCTAAAGCAACAACAAGAAAAAGCAAAAAAGAAATATATATTAAAAAAAGAAATATCTATTGAAAAGAGAACAGAGAATAACGTAAACGTTTTCTCATTTAAGCAGAGCTGTCAGTTTAATACATAACCTCAATACAATACCAACAGTACGTTTACGTTTACTACTACCACGGTATTAATAAACAGCTAGGTATATAAATACATATGTATGTATGTACTACACACGTATGTACTAAAAAAACAACAACAAAATATGTGTGTAAAAGAGCGCGCTTAATTGTACATTATTTACGCTGTTAACGTTTTATGACGTCAACGTCGACTTCAACGTTAACATTTAATCATTCTTTTTTTGCTGTTTTTAATTAAAAACAAAAATTTCAAAGTGAAATAACAAAAATATACATTTAAATACGAAAAGAAACAAATCAAACAAAAAAAAATTCAAGTAAAATAAATTAAAGAAGAATATATAAAAAGCAAATAGTGGAAATTACTAAAAAAACGCAAATGGCTGGCTGACTGTCAAAAGCAGCAAAGCGAGCGAGTGTTTGTGTAAAGAGAGAAAAAAAAAGCAAAATTTGTTATTGTGCAGAGATGTATATGTCTTCTTTTATAAAATAAAAAGAAATATAAACATAATAAATTTACAACCAAACAAACATACGTACATTAAACTAACAACTATTAATAAATAACAAATAATAAACAGCAACAACAACAACAATAACAATAAGAAAGCAAATAGAGAAAAGCAAAAGAAATTAAACGAAATTAAGCCAAATGCAGAATAAGAAAAAGAAATCAACAGAGCAACAAAATGGATACAAAAACTACACAATTGGATTTTAAAATACTGGTAATTACAAATTTACTTACATACAAATATAATTACATACCTTATAAATAAACAACAACAACAAATATATTTTCAAATTAATTAATTAAAAATTCTCTTCTTTTATATAATTATAACAACTTAATTAAACTTAATTAAGTTGTTAATTATTACAAAAATTTTTTTATGTGAAAGGATGTATGAACAATTTTAATACTGTTTTTCTTTGTGTTGTTTTTGTAGTTTTTCTTGTTTTCATATGCTATTTTTGCTCTCTCTCTATTTTTTTCTTCTTTATGATAATGAGAGATATATTCTGAAAGTGTTTGTGTGTGTGTGTGTGTGTCTGCGAGAGAAGGCAAATGTTTGTTTGTTTGTGTATTTGCTTAGAGTACAGTTAAGGTAAATTGGAAAATTTAATTAAAATAAATTCTTTGTTTTTTTTCTGTTTGTTTTCAAAAACAGGCTGGTAAGCTAGCACAACAGCAATCGGTAGTAAATAGATTGTTGTAAGAAGAAAGGGAGGAAGAAATACAAGATCTATCTCATGAAATTTTAGTGAATAAATAAGACCTACTTTTAATAAAAGTATCTATTAGATAGAATCTTTATTTATGAAAAAAAACTCTGTACATTTTTTAGTTTAATTTTTATACCCTACACCACTATAGTGGGGAGGGTATTATACGTTTGTGCTTATGTTTGTAACATACAAAAATATTGATCCAATACCCACCTTAAAGTATACCGATCGATTCAGAATCATTTTCTGAGTCTATTAAGACATGTCCGTCCGTCCGTCTGTCCGGCTGGCTGGCTGTCCATGTAAACCTTGTGCGCAAGGTACAGGCCGCAATTTTCAAGATAATTTGATGAAATTTGGACCAAGCATGTTTTTTTTTTTGGTACAGGGACAAAGCCTATTGAAAATGGTTGAAATCGGTCCATTATTTCACCTAGCCCCCATACAACCGTACCTCCCGATTTGAACTTTTTATGCCATAATTACGTCAAATATTATATTATCTCTCTAAAAATTGGCATAAATAAGTTTTACATAAGTATTTATGACACTGCAGATTTTCGTAAGGATCGGCCCTTATTTGACCCTAGCCCCCATACAAACCCCCCTTCAAAAAATGTCTTAAACGTCTAAAATTGACTTGTAACCATTTGTATCGTAATGAAACTCAACAAAACTAACTGTTATTTAAAAATATATCCTTTTCACAAAATTTACCGAGGATCGGCCCTATTTGACCTATATAAAGCCTCATTTAGAAATTTTAGTTTTTTTTATCAATAAATTGCATAAATACCTATTTTGGAAAAATATTCAACATAAAAGTTTCTTTATAAAAAGTAAAATTTTAAAAATATACTCATGGTGTAGGGTGTTATATGGTCGGCCATGCCCGACTATACTTTCCTACTTGTTAATTATAGAAGTTATAAAATTTTTTGTGAATATTGTTAATAAAACATATTAACATTGGTTTTTCAAGATATTGTGTCTTAAAGTTTCATGAAATAAGTCCAATTTTGAAACGCGAATACACCTTTATTTAAAATAACTGACAATTCAATCTATCGGCATTAAAGCAAAGTTTTAACAAGTTTATACCTTATTGATAGTGGTTTCAAATGTTAAGGTATCTTAAAATAAGAAGAAGATATGTTCTTCTTCTTATTTTGTAGCAAAAATATTGGACTTTTAGATGATATAAAAGATTTTATAAAGAAACGTATCTTTGCACTGTTAAAGATTCCTAAATATGATAAAAAAATAGGAATAGATCGGAATCGGATTCAGCTCATCTCAATCCTTTAGGAAATTTGATGTTTGTAACATAAATATTCCTCCTATGCCCACCTTAATCATTTTCTGAGTCGATTAAATGATCAATTACGTATCTCAGTTGCGTTGCCAGTTTCCAAAATGATCTGGTTACTAGACGCTTTTTTAAACAATAAATAATTAATTTTTTAGACAATAACAATAAATGTTCAATAAGTTTTAGTTAACTTGAGCCATTGTTAGCCTTAAAACAATATCTTATTTTAAAGTTGGCAACGCAACCGAGATACATAATCGACATATAAGCTATGTCCGTCCGTCCGTCCGTCCGTCTGACTGTCCATGTAAAACTTGTGCGAAGGTACAAGTCACAATTTCAAGATAATAGAGTGAAATTTGGCACCCACAGTCCAAGGACGAAGCCTATTAAAAATGGATAAAATCGGTCTGTTATTTCGCCTAGCCTCCATACAACCGTACCCCCCAAATAGGGCCTTTGTGAATATAATTATGTTTAATGTTCTATTATGTCAACAAAAGTCGGCAAAACTTAGTTTTATAGAACAGTTAATGACATTACCGATTTTTGTAATGATCGGGCCTCATTTGACCCTAGCCCTTATACAAGCTCCTTTCAGAAAATGAATTGAAGGTTAAAATTCACCTATAAACACTAATAACACTTTAGCACCCATACAAGCTCCCTTCAGAAAATAACTTGAAGGCTAAAATTCACCTATCAAATAATCAGTTTTCAATCATATATCGGGATCATTTTCGAATCATTTTTAAATCGATTAACTTATTAATCACGCGTAGGTCATCAAGAGTCGTCAAAAATGAGTCAGTTTACTAATAAATCATCTAAAAATCTTCCAAATGCCAGGTTAATGGTTCTGTATTCTACAAAATCAGTATTCAGTCGTATGTTATAGTTTTTACCCATTAATTGGGGTTCCGAATGCACCAGACTTTTTAACATAATGTTTAAAATATAGACGAGAATCCTACTATTAAAAATCAATACTTTTTACTAATGTTTGAAATCATTCTATTACTTCGTCGAAACCGTTAAACTGAAGGTGTTATTACATTCCGGAATCACTTTTTTTTAAGAATACATATCACTTTTTCTAGAGAACTGTTGTTAGATCTCGGCATATTAGTAATAACATCGGGTTGCAAAGTCAGTCTTTAGGGTGGAAGTACACTTCTTAAACTTTTTACGCTTTATAAGCTGCAAGTAACTGACCACGCTTTATTTTGATCTTTCTTTGTAGTTTTTGTTAAATTTTTCAATATTTTTCTTAAATTTTTGTTGATTTTTATTCTTCGCAAAACAAAATACAACCCTGATCAGCTGCCAACGTGTTAAAAGTTTCTGAACTTTACGCAGCAGACGCGTTACAAAGTACAGTGTGTCACTTGTTAAATGAAAATAAATGCGTTACCGCACACAATGCGTATAGTGTACTTCCACCATAAGTTATGTAGACACTGTTGTCTAATCTTACAATGTTGTCAGAAAGATACTCAGAAAAGGTCTAACAACCGTGTCAACATACCATTTTTACCTTGCAACATGACAGAAATGTATTTTTCTAAAAATTGTAAATTCAC
Organism: Lucilia cuprina; assembly: GCF_022045245.1. Lineage (NCBI taxonomy): Eukaryota > Metazoa > Arthropoda > Insecta > Diptera > Calliphoridae > Lucilia > Lucilia cuprina. The sequence continues at coordinate 53,228,738 of NC_060954.1, forward strand.
ACGATTTTTAGGCATTTTCTGTCAATGTTGTAAGATTTGACAAACGTATATCATAGTTTTTAGATTAGCTTCAATAGCTAATCCAGAGTCCATTAAATAAAATTTATAAGAAGTTCATGTAATATATATATATACTTTTATAATTTGTATTATATTTGTGATTTAAAATAATCTTTTTTGCAAAATAACTTTGTACATAATAAATTTCTGAAAAAAATTACCATTTCGAGCTTTAAAAAAACCTTATATTACCTTTCCATCATAATTTCTAATTCTTATATTCTTCCTTTTTTTAAACAACAGACAAATTTTGTTTTTGCTTTACTGCTTAAAACATTTTTTGTATTTATTTTTTTAATATTAAATGAACTTCCTTCTCATTTTTTATACATATATATAAAGCTTTTTCTTAAAAATAAATAATAAACAAGCGGGGAAAAAAGAAAGCAAAATTAAAGCCTTTTAAAATCCAATTTTTCTGCATTTACTTAGCGTCCCCCACGTTGCGCCTAAAATCTTTCTATCATTTCTATTTTAACAATATAAAAATATACAGACACTTAAACATACAATTAAAAGGTTGCCAGATTGTAATTAGCTATGGGTTAATTCCAAGAGTTGTTGTTCAAAATTTTGGAACTTAGTTTACCAAGTAAGTTTTTCTCATACTTAGATCTTAAAATATGCAAAAACATTTTTGAAAAATTTGTATAAAAAATCTCTATTTTTTTAAGAAAATTTTACTAAAAAGAAACATCTGGTAAGTTTTTTTTACTTCATAATATACCAGCAACCCTCTCTACACTAGAGCCTCGAACTCATAATTCTTTCTTTGTCAGGGATGGACAAATTAGTAGAAGAATTTTGATTTAAAACATTATTGAAAGCATGAAGAACATTTGGGTCAATTTTTTTGATATATTTTAATGAAAAGTCTAGTGGTTTCGAATGAATAAACTTTTGGTATGGACTTATCTACTAATCAATATTTCAACCAGTCTAGTCCAAAGTTGGTCTATATGCTAATCAATTGACTATTAACTAGTGTATAGGATATTATTGCTTAATAGTCATTGGCTTTTCTATTGTTGAGTCTATGAACTAGTCTATCAAATGACAAGTTTAAAGGACTAGTCTCTAGACTATGAACTACACTACTGATTTGTCCAGGAACTATTCTATTGACTAATCTATTGTCTAATTCTATGGACTAACTAAATTATTATATTACAAGTTTATTATCTATACTTTTAACTAATCCATTAAATATGGTTTAGTCAATGTAATAGTTTATTGTTTAGTATGGGGACTAGCATATTGCCTAAGTTATTGAATTGTTGTTAATCACAATTGATTAATTCATGGACTATTCCATTGCTTAATATATTGTAAGGAATAGCCAATCGAATAGTTCATAGGACTAATCTATTGTTAGTCTATGGGCAATTCTCTTGACTAATCTATTGACTAAACTAGTCTATTGACTAAACTAGTCTATTGACTATTGACTAATTTATGGAATAGTATAAGGACTGGTCTAAAGACTAGTTTATTAACACGTCTATTGACTAGTCTATGAACTTGTCTACTGACTAGTCTATTGAATAGTTTATGGACTAGTCAATCGACATAGTCTATTGACTATATACTAGTCTATAGATAAGTCTACTTTATTAGCTATTCTATTGAGTAGTCTATGAATTAGTTTATTGACTAGTCTAGTGAATAGTGTATTGACTAGTCTATTGACTAGTCTATTGAATACTTTATTGACTAGTCTATTGACTTTTCTATTGACAAGTCTATTGACTATTCTATTGACTAGTCTATTGACTAGTCTATTGACTAGTCTATTGGCTAGTCTATTGTATAGTCTATTGACAAGTCTACTGACTATTCAATAGAATTGTCAATAGAACAGTTAATAGACTAGACTTGACTTATATATAGCCTAGTTTATAGTCAATAGTCTCTGTCGATTGACTAGTCCATAGACTATTCATAGTCTATTGACTATAGATAAGTCTGGTCTATAAACTATTCTTCTGAGTAGTCTATTGAGTAGTCTATTGACTAGCCTATTGACTAGTCTATTGACTAATCTTTTGTCTAGTCTATTGACAAGTCTACTGACTAGTCTAATGACTAGTCTACTGACTAGTCTAATGACTAGTCTACTGACTAGTCTATTGACTAATTTAAATGCTTTTCTATTTATTGATTAGTCTATGCCTATGTTTTTTTAGTAACTA
>NC_060954.1:53235989-53271855 GCF_022045245.1 Lucilia cuprina
AATACTAACAACAAGATAGATAGATATTCTTTTTAGTATTTTAAGCATAAAAAAAATTTTACACAATTACAACAACAAACACAACATCGATAAAAAAATAATAATAAATAACTAAAAAAAACAAAATAAATAAAATGAACAAGGCACAATAAAACAACAACAACAACAGCAGCAGCAAGAAAATAATAATACATTTTCTATTTGAGTGCTTTCTCTTCTTGATAAGCAAGTTTTCTTACTCTATTTTTAATTCAGCTTTTACCTCTGTTTACAGCAAAAACATTCTGCCAACGTTACACAGTTAATGCTGCTTGTGTTTTTGTTTTTTATTTTTCTTTTTTTTTGCAGTTTCTATGTAATAACATCTACCATGGCACACACACATACTTGCAATTACTTTACTTTGTTTTCTTATTTTGTTATTCCTGTTAACAATTTCGCCCCCCGTCCCCCTCTTACTCCTGCTGCTCCAACAAGCAACGTCTCTTTAAACGACTTACTCTCTTTATTTTATTTTTTTGCTTTTCATTTCTCTCACCATTTCATTTCAATCCATCCACCAATCCCTCCATTTATTTAATATGTGTACGTACGTACAGCTGCTGTGTTTCTGTGTTTCCTCTTTATTCTTAAGCTTCTTTTATCTCCCCACTAGTTTACCCCCACCTTGCTTCCCTTTTTTAGCCATTTCCCCCCTTCTATTAATTTTGTTTCGTCGTCGTAGTCTTCTTCTTCTTCTACTTCAATATTACAACTCTGAGCACACATAAGCCCGCAGCAATAAATTTAATTTGCTTTAATATAAATATAAAAAAAAAACAAAATAAAATAAAAAAATAAGAATAAAAAATGAAATAAAATATTATCGTATTTTTAGCCTGACATTTAGAGGTTAGCAACGACTTAGTAAAACACTATTTCTTTTTCTATTTTTGATGTAGAAATGTTTTCTATTCAAATCGAATGAAACTGTGAAACGAATTATTTTTTTGTTTTGTTAAAATAGACTTGTTTATTCCTTATTACCTTTCTAAACAGTCAACAGTCAAGTCTAAGGAATAATCAGTAACAAAGTCCATAGGGAATTTATTAAACAAATCCATAGAATAGTTCAGTAAATAGACAGGTTCGTAGTCTATAATTCAGTCCAATGAATATTACACAATATTCAATATAACATCGATTAGTCAAGTTGACTAGTCTATGAAGTAATCTTTGAACTAGTTTATGAACTAGTATATGAACTAGCTTTTTGACTGGTCAATAGATTAGCCCATTGACTAGTTTATAGACTGTTCGATGGAATAGTCTATAGACTGGCCGATGAAGACTGGTCGATGGACTAGTCTATAGACTGGCCGATGGAGTAGTTTATAGACTGGTCGATAGACTAGTCTATATACTGCTCAAAATACTAGTCTATAGACTGTTCGATGGACTAGTCTATGGACTGGCCGATGGAGTAGTCTATATACTGCTCAAAATACTAGTCTATAGACTGTTCGATGGACTAGTCTATAGACTGGCCGATGTAGTAGTCTATAGACTGGTCGATGGACTAGTCTATAGACTGCTCAAAATATTAGTCTATAGACTGTTCGATGGACTAGTCTATAGACTGGTCGATGGACTAGTCTTTAGACTGTTGTTTAGTCGGCCTTTTTATAGACCACTCCATCGAACAGTAAAAAGACTAATCCATTAACCAGTCTATAGACTAGTCCATCGATCAATCTATAGACTAGTCTATCGTCCAGTATATAGACTAATCCACCGACCAGTATATAGACTTGTCCTAGTCTTGAGTAGTCAATAGACTGGTCTATGGACTACTCTATAGACTGGCCGATAAACTAACCAATTGTCTTTGGAACACTCTTTGAACTAGTCTTTGAAAAAATAATCTTTGGACTGATCTATAGGCAACCCCGTGGCCTATAGATTAGACAATAAACTAGCTCATCGAATAGTCAATAAACTAGTCAATTGAGTAATCAGTATTCTAGACAAAAGACAAGTCAACACATACTAGATATCCTAGATCACATACACGTCAGTAGAATAGTCCTCATAGACTATATAGTAGACTATACTTTAGATCTGTATGTAAACTAGAACAAAGACTAGAACATTGATTTTTTACAAAGTCTATTCTATAGAATGGTTTACAGACTTGTCGATAGCCACATCCACAGATCTAGTTCATAGCCTAGCCCATAGATTTGTCAATAGGCTAGATCATATACTATTAAACGACGGATGTGTAATTCCATATAGACCTATATGAGGCACTAAAAAGAGCAGCTGAAACAATATGGCACGATCTTCAGTGATTCAAACTAAACGTGCATTCTTTTCAATTTTATAAAATCGTATTGTACAGTTTTCGGTTTTAACCTGTGTGGCACCCTTTTGCGGCTTTAGCTGGAGTGGCCTTGTTAGCTAACAAAGATCTCTTAATTTTTGTCCTAATGTTTATATAGTGGGTACCTGTACGGGCTTTATCCCCTTTTCGAAATCAGCACTTTTGAACCGCAAAAGCTAACTTCAAAACTTTAAAATTGATGAAACATATTCAGGATTCTCTGTTGTGAAATTTGTTAATGGAATTTTGTAAACATTAAACAGATGTTTCATACAAAATCAACTATTGTGAATAACTTGTTCATTACAAGTTCACGATAGCAGTTTTTAAAGGGAGCAAAATTTTCACTTCTATTGGCGATACTTTACGCCTATTCTATACATATTCTTTAATTGTGTGTAGGGTGATAATAAATATGTATAAATGTAAGTGTTTATGTAAAATATACTGTTGTATACATGTATGTGTGTATATAAAGGAATACATATTTGTTAACGTAGGTATGTATGTATGTACATATGTATGTGTATGCACATTTAACATCAGACATAAAATAAATGTTTAATGAAAATATAAATAAGAAATTAATTATATTTATTTATAATATACAGCTTATAATTAAACAAACAAAAAAACCTTTTTGAATGGAAATACATACATACACACATATAAACAAACAAACAAACAAACATTGAGTAGATAAATAGTAATAGTGAGTGTGTGAGCTTGGTTATTTTTTAATTAATAATATTGGGTTTTTTGTTGTTGTTGTTTTATTATTTGTTTTTATTTTATCTAAATTTATTTAAATTAAAAGAACATTTCAAATATTTTATGTAGCAATAAATGTCGAATTTTATTATAATTTAATTGAAATTAACAAATCGTTAATATGAGCGGCTTATAGAAACCGGTTTTATTGTATCAATTTAGGGTTGCTATAAAATCCAGATTTCGCTAAGAAAATAGTTTAAAAATCTTATTAATAGAATGTATTTTTAATTTACAATAATATTGTGGGATTTTGTAGTAACTTGAAAAAAGGATCTATTCGACATTAAAATATTAAACGTTTTTTACTCTTTTACTTTATATCGTAGTAAAAATCACAAATTTTGAAGTTAATAATACGATTTTAATGAAAATGTATACAGACGCAAGAAGTTTTATTAAAAACTTAGTAATCATTTTAAAATATACCGTTTTAACTGAATTTATTCAAAACTTTCGATCTATTAATGTAGAGTTCATTTCAAAATAATTTCTTAGCCAAAGAACAATAGCAACAAAATAAAATTAATTTAACTAAAATTCTTTAGTTAAAGACATAGTTTATTTTTAATAAAATTTTAATTTATTAAATAAATATCTAGAAATCTGGCAACATTTCTTTAAAATGTTTTTTTTTTTTAATTTATTATTATATTTTGTATACTTTAAATTTTGTTGTTGTATTCTTGTGCTGTTCTACAACAACAATGACGTTGATATTAAACTAACAACATACAATCATATAAACTTGTATTTGCTATGCAACTTAATATATCTTTGGTTATAACACTTAATAGACTAAATCAAAAATTATACTTTTAACAAAAATCACTTTTAAAAAAGAGAAAATGTCATGTTTACATGTATCCAAATCCGGTATCTGACTAACAGGCCTATTCTGAATAATAAAATAACTGGAAGTTTGTTCCCTTTCCTATACTTAAGCATGCAAAAGGAAAAATCCTACTGGATAATTATTGTTCATAATTGGCCTGTACTATATAGTTCTAGACTATAAAGTTTATAATTGTAAAAATTTAAGGAATATAAAATAGACTTAGGTCTTTATAGCTTGTAATCACAGATTGTTTGTATGGTTGTGTTTAAATGTTTATTATAGTTTAATACATATTTACATCTTACATACAGACAGTCGAATATATACTTACCCTGCAGTTCTAAAAATAGCCTAATATGTTCTATACTATAGTCTAGACTATAGTCTATACTATAGTCCAGACAGTAATCTATACTATAGTCCAAACTATAGTCCAAACTATAGTCCAAACTATAGTCCAAACTATAGTCCAAACTATAGTCCAAACTATAGTCCAGACTATAGTCCAAACTATAGTCCAGACTATAGTCCAAACTATAGTCCAGACTATAGTTCAAACTATAGTACAGACTATAGTCTATACTATAGTCCAGACTATAGTCTATACTATAGTCCAGACTATAGTCTATACTATAGTCCAGACTATAGTCTATACTATAGTCCAGACTATAGTCTATACTATAGTCCAGACTATAGTCTATACTATAGTCCAGACTATAGTCTATACTATAGTCCAGACTATAGTCTATACTATAGTCCAGACTATAGTCTATACTATAGTCCAGACTCTAGTCTATACTATAGTCCAGACTATAGTCTATACTATAGTCCAGACTCTAGTCTATACTATAGTCCAGACTCTAGTCTATACTATAGTCCAGACTATAGTCTATACTATAGTACGTACTATAGTCTATACTATAGTACGTACTATAGTCTATACTATAGTTTATATAGATAGATCAGAATAATGTATCCTGTATAATTTCTAATGTATTCTAAATATTTTCTTGGTCAAGACTACATTCTGTTCTAGACTCTTGTCTATTCTATATTCCTGGCTCTAGTCTAATCTAAAGACTAACAGTAGTCTGTTCTATAGTATTGACTATGCTTTGTTCTTTAGTAATTTCTTTGGTCCAAACTATAGTCCATCTTTAGTCCAGCTTATAGTAGTCTGATAATGTCTAACAGCTCCTGCTATTCGAAGTTCCATGTACAGCTGGGAATGTAATATGTATTCTGATAGCTTATTGTACATACATATATATAAATTAATAAAACCTATCTATGTAGATGTATTTGTTTATATACATTTATATATCTGAGCTAAAATGCATTCTACATGCTGCTTACATATAACCTCCTCCACCTCCTCTTCTGCAGCAAATACTGCTTTTATACAAATATACAATCATACATACATTCATATATATTTTTTCTTCTTCTCGTTCTTCATGTTTATAATATACAATAAGCAGTAAGAACAGCGGCAACACAACTACAGAAAAAGAGAGAGAAAAAAAAATAAGCAACTACAACAACATCTGCAGCAATGGCAGCAACAACAATGAAACAAGTACAACAACTTGCTACAATAATAAAAACAAGTACACAAATTTTACATGTGTACTTGTGTATATTTTTTTTAATTTTTGTTGTTTTTTTCTGTTGTGTATATTTTTGTAGTAAAGAAAAACAACAGAAACAGAAACAACAGAAAAACAACAACTACACAAACTTGAATAATTTACCCAGGCTACGAACGAACGAACAAACTCTAGTTAGTGTTAAATGTATAGGGAAGGGAAAGGGAGGAGAATCGGGGGAGGTAAGATATGAGGTAAAATACATAGGAGATGTAAGAATAAGAAGAGAGGTTGGTTGGTAAAGAGAAGAAATAACAAAAATTCAAAATCCAATGAAAATAACAAAATTTACGAGATACAACGGAGCACATTGTACGGTGAAATAAAATATATTGTAAAAAATAAGAAAAAAGTCGAAGAAGAAAGGAATATAGTAATTAGATTTCTAAAGTCCAAACTTAAGTCTATTCTAAAGTCCTAACTAAAGTCTATTCTAAAGTCCTGACTAAAGTCCCGACTATCGTCTATTCTAAAGATTAGATTATAGGTTATTCTATAGTCTAGACAATACTCTGTTCTGTAGTTTAGACTTAGGTCAGGTCCACGCTATAGTCTTATGTGTAGTCCAGACTTTAGTAAGCATATTCTATAGTTCATTTATACTATGAGCCTTTCAATAATATAAACTGTAGTCGTTTCTATAGTCCAGATTTTAGCCTAGTTCTAAAGTTTAAACTTTAGTCCGTTCTACAGTTTAGACAATAGCATATTCTAAAGTTCAGACTTTATGTCTGTTCTATAGGCCAGGCTTTAGTGTTATTCTTATGTACAGACTTTAGTCTATTCTACATTCCAGACTATAGCCTATTTTATAGTTCTGACTTGGACCCATTCTAAAGTACAGATTTCTATAGCCCAGGCATTAGTCTATTCTAAAGTCCCAACTATAGGTTATTTTATAGTCTAGACAATAATCTGTTCTATAATTTAGACGACAGTCAGGGCCACGCTTGAATTTTATGACCAAAATTAAGTGGACTATAGAACAGACTACCGTCTATACTATAGAATGGGCCATGGTATGGACTTTGAAAATGCCTACAGTCTAGGTTATTTTATATAGTCCATACTATGGCCCATTCTATAGTATAGACGGTAGTCTGTTCTATAGTCCAGTCTTTGGTCTATTCTAAGGTACACACTTTAGTCAATCTAAAGTCCAGGCTACAGCCTGTTTTATAGTTTTGACTTGAGTCTATTTTAAAGTCCAGGCTACATACAGCCTGTTTTATAGTTTTGACTTGAGTCTATTATAAAGTACAGGCTTTAGTCTATTCTTAAGTCGAGACTATTGTTTATTCTATTGTCTAGACTATTCTAAAGACTAGCCTATAGGATATTCTAAAGACTAACCTATTGTCTAGAATTTAATCTCTTCTATTATCTGATACAGACAAACTACCTCATACTATAGACTATAGTCAAGAATTAAGTCTATTCATACCAGGCGTTCATCCACAAGGAGGAAGGGGAAATTTTCTACACCCACCTCCACAAACGCTTGGGCTGGATCCGCGGCTGGCCCATAGCCTAAACTCTAGTCTATTCTATGGGCTGTTCTATAGTCTAGACAACGATTTTTTTCTATAGTCTGAATATTCTGAATAACTATTTCTACAGTGTTATTAACCCACTGTAGTTACATTACACTTTAAGAAATAAGAGATAAATATGATATTGAAATGGATTACAAAATATTTATGTACACAACAACTTTTCAATAAATTCTGTAGGAGAGTGGGTGGTTCTATGGATGGATGATGGTGCATGGTTTGCAACTAATTTGTTTTTGTTGATATTGTTGCGGCAATACTAGTATTAGTTAGTTCAAAAAGCTTATTTTCTGAGTGTATCTATGAGTGTAAGAAATTATTATTGTTGTGTAGTGTTGTAGTGTAGTAGTGGTATGCCTGAAGCGGAACTAGATAAACCTAAGCAGAGCCCCAATATACTAACAAACAAATAAACATACATACTTTCGTATATAGTAGTATATCTGTACAACTACGTTGTTGTACGTTGTATCTATGTATCTGAACTTATATCATTCATTAAACTGCGCAGCTAAACAAAATTTTTTTTGCTGCTTTTGCCGCAACTACACATTTTACACATAGAAACAAAATAATATTCATACAGAGTTATCTACATACATATGTATATATGTATATTAGTTTTTTTGTGTGTCTGTATGTGTGTGTGTGTGTGTGTATGTAACTACTATCCTAAGCTTGACTTCAACGTTACTAACGTTTAAAATGTTTAATAGATTGATATATGGGGGAAAAGTGGCACAAATTAAATTTCAGCTTGCTTCGTTCGTTCATATTGTTGTTTTTGTTTTTCTATATATTTTGTTATATTTTTTTTCATCTGCTGCCATCTTTTTCTTAAAATAATTTGTTTTTGTATTAATTTTAAAATAGTTTTTGTGCAGTTTCTTTGTATACAAGATATTGTAAGATGCTTTGAAAGAATTAGTTTAGTCGGTTTATTTATATTATTTTTCTTAAAAAAAATATCAAAAAAGATAAAAAATTATATGTAATTTTGTTAAAACTTTAGTAAAATTGTAATTAAAAAAACGTATTTTAAGTTTAATAAATAAGTAAGTAATTAAATGTAAATTCAAGGATATAAGCTTTGTTAAATCGGTCTTAAAATCGTTACAACAGTGGTATTAATGTGTTATTTTTTCGATGGAAAAAAGTGAATTTTTGGCTTAAAGTGAAATGTGTTTTAAAAGCAAAATTTGATTTTTAATTATGAAATTTTTCTTGGATTTTATACCTTACACCACTTTAGTGGGTGCTGATCTTTGTAACATACAAAAAATATTCGTCCTATATCCACCTTAAAGTATACCAATCGGCTTAGAATCATTTTCTAATTCGATAAAGCTATATCCGTCCGTTTGACTGGCAGTCCATGTAAATTATAAAACAGACTATATTCTGGACTATAGAACATGTTTTAGCCTGTACTATAAAACAATCATAATTTATAAACAATATTCAATTACTATTAATAAAAATAACTAATAAATAAATTTAACATTGTTTTTTCTTAATCTTCTTTCATTCTCATCAGGTGGATCAAACATTAAATTGTCTAGAAAAGTTTGATGCCGTATCACGTTGCGATGCTTTACACTATTTGCTAAGGAATCTCAAATATAAATATCCCGAAGCGTGTGAACAAGTCATACCTAATATATTTCCACAAACAGCAGCACTTACGGACAACAAAAAACATTTACAATTGCTGTTAGCACCCAAAAAAGAGGAGGAATGTATTAAGAATGAAGATGAAAATGCTTCGACTGATTTGAATCAGAATTTCGAGAAAATCCTCTGTAAAGAGGAGTTTATGTGCCTGGATGAAGACGATAATGCATATGCGGATGATGCTGATAATGAGAATTCATCGTCGTTGAGTAAACGTGTACGTTATGCTAATAGTAATGTGGCAAGAGGTGCATTAAGAACAGCAGCGGGAAGTGCGTCGTCTATAGTACAGCAGACGGTTGGTGATCCATTGGATTTGATACCCTCATCGGTGATACACGCCCGACGTCTTGGTAGAATAGCAACGGCCGATGCTGAGGCTGATGAAAGTAATAGTTTAGATGCTATAGGTTCAGAAAATTCTCTTAAACGATCGCGTAGACGTGCTTTTGGTTTTAATGCGGCGGGACGCAATACTTTTGGTAAATTAAATCCTCAAACGTCACGTTTATTGTTGGTGGGCGAAAAGCTACAGCGTGTTTCTCGTTTAGGCGAGGGTTATGTTTTCCATCCGGATACTGAGTTTACGGTACGTTTTCACTACAGTTCACAAGAGTTAAGTATACGAGTGTTCAAAGAACAATTTCGTTTATATTTAAAATCGGCCTTGAAACGTCACGATAAAGAATTCTTAAAAGAATTCCAACGTGAATTCGTGTTTAATGGCCGCTTGTTGGGCACAACGCCACCCAAACATGTTTTGGAAAAGCTAAGAGCCGAACGTTTAGAAGAATGGCAGCAACAAAAATTACGTAAACAACAACTGCAATTGCAGCAGCAACAATTACAATTGCAGCAGCAGCAGCAACAACAACAACAGCAGCAACATCATCAAATGATGTTGATGCAACAGAGAAGACGTATCTTAGCTGGTTCTATGTCAGCATCTGGTAATGCCTATGATTCCGAAATGGAATTCGAATTAGAAACTGAATCTCAATTGTCCTCAGCATCGCAAGAGATTATGAAATTTGAAGAAGTTATTGATGAGGGCGTGGGCCCTGGTCGGCTAATTGATGGTCTGGTAATGGAACCAGAAATGGATGATGTTATTGGTGGTGGCAGCGGTGCTAGTGTAAGCGGCAGTAGTAATAGTTCTGGTGGCAATGGTCTAGACACCTTGCCCAATGATTTAGCTACTAACGATAGCGCGTCCACATTTGTTGGAAATAGTGCAAGCGGACCGGTAGGAGGTCCAACATTTAAAAATCATTTAACGCAACAGCAGCAGCATGGGTGAGTGAACATTTTATATTTTAAACTTCAGTCTAGACTATAGACTAGAATACAGACTAAGCTAGAGTCTAGACTATAGACTAAACTAGAGGCTAGACTACGACTCGACCATAGACTAGACTATAGACTAGACTATAGCCTAGACTATTGACTAGACTATTGACTAAACTATAGACTAGACTATAGGCTAGAATATAGACTAGACTATAGAATAGACTATAGACTAGACTATAGACTAGACTATAGACTAGACTATAGACTAGACTATAGACTAGACTATAGACTAGACTATAGACTAGACTATAGACTAGACTATAGACTAGACTATAGACTAGACTATAGACTAGACTATAGACTAGACTATAGACTAGACTATAGACTAGACTATAGACTAGACTATAGACTAGACTATAGACTAGACTATAGAATAGACTATAGACTAGACTATAGACTAGACTATTGACTAGACTATTAACTAGACTACTGACTAGAATATTGACTAGACTATAGACAGACCATAGACTAGACTATAGACTATACTATAGACTAGACTATAGATTAGACTATAGAATAGACTATAGATTAGACTATAGATTAGACTATAGATTAGACTATAGATTAGACAATAGACTAGACTATATACTAGACTATAGACAAGACTATAGACTAGACTATTGACTAGATTATAGACTAGACTATAGACCAGAATATAGACTAGACTATAGAATAGACTATAGACTAGACTATAGATTAGACTACAGATTAGACTATAGACTATACTATAGAATAGACTATAGACTAGACTATAGACTAAACTATAAACTAGACTATAGACTACACTATAGACTAAACTATAGAATAGACTATAAACTAGACTATAGACTAGACTATAGACTAGACTATAGACTAGACTATAGACTAGACTATAGACTAGACTATAGACTATAGACTAGACTATAGACTACACTATAGACTAGACTATAGACTAGACTATAGACTAGACTATAGATAGACTATAGACTAAACTATAGACTAGACTATAGACTAGACTATAGACTAGACTATAGACTAGACTATAGATTAGACTATAGACTATATACTAGATTTTAGACTAGACTATAGACTTGACTGTAGACAAGACTATATATTAGACTATAGACTGGACTATCTATATCTATTTTTTTAATATTAATATTATTTTAACGCTTTTTCAGACCCAACAACACACTTTTAATGAACGGCCTTACAACATCAATTGCCAACAATGTCATTGCTAACAACATTAATCAGCAACAACAGCAGGAGGCAAATACACAAAAACAACAGCAACAACAGTTACAGGCTACAACCCAAGGTAATAATAGCCTACCGAATATGGCTTCCAAGGAGCAACAACTACATCCACAGCATCAGCTGCAATATCATCCACAAATAATTTCAAATCAACAACTACAACAACCCCACAATCATAAAGTGGGTCTATTGAATGACAAACAACAACCGCACCATGTTAATAATCTAATGAATAATATGGGACAACCGCCAAATCAACAGCAGCAGCCCCACTTCCAACATCAGGCTCAACAACAGCAGCAGCAGCAACGTTTTATGATGCAGCAGCAACAGCAAAATCACTATAATTCCCATATGCCGCAACAGAATCATCCGTTAGCCATGATAGGCGGCATGATGGAATCGGCCAATCAACAACATCAACAGCAAATGCATCAACAACGTATGCAACTAAATGCTTCCAATAACATGATAAATAGTATTGATAATATTCTGGGTGGTGGTGCCGCTGGACCAACAGGCAATAAACTGACACCCCCACCACCACATGGTGGTAGTGGGGAAAATTTGCAATATATGCAACAACAGCAATTGCCTCCTCATATGCAAAATTTACCACCGCAACAGCAGCAACATATTTTAATGCAACAGCAGCAGCAACAACAGCAAAACCTCTTAGGTGGACCAACCACTCCCACATCTAGCCTGGGCTTAATGGCAAATTCATCTAGCACTCCTACGGGCAATTCTTCCGCTAATGCCTCCTTCGAACACGATGATGAAGGTCTCTCCCATGACGAAGATGATGAAGATCATGAAAATGATACAAATGATGGCATGGAACCCAAACAACAGCTTATAGATGGTGGTAGTAGTAGCAGTACTTCATTACAGGCTCCCTCTGGTGCTGGCAACGCCAGTACGCCTGGTACGAAAAAAGAAAAACCCAGTTATAATTGCCTATTGTGTCCCAAGTCATATCGTAAACGTAAATCATTACTGGATCATTATAAAATACATCCGGGTTACTGTCATGACTGTGGTAAACCCAATGGTACCTCATTAGAGGTAAGTTTGACAACCATTTAAAAAAAAACTTTTAATGAAATTAATTTCTTTCAATTACAGGAAATAATACATCACAATCGTACAGTACATGCTAAGGAATTTCCATTTGTCTGTGAAACGTGTGGTGAATCGTATTCACGGCGTCAACAGTTTCATGCCCATGTTGAATCTCACAACAAGAAGGAATTCAAAAGTGAGTTTGTGTCAAGAATCGTTACCGATGTTTAACATGAATTAAATAGTAAATTTCCGATAAAACAAACAAAAACAAATAACACACCCATTCAACAACAATAATTTTATGTTTTACATTTAGTTTCAGTTTTCATTTGACCAATTTACAACTATTCCCTGTATTATGTATAATTTCTTAAAATACAAAATTCTAATTGTGTTCTTTCATCTTCTTGAAGAGGGCATATGTGTATAAGTTTGTCATTCTGTTTTGTGTTAATACATGTCTATCAAATTTAAAAAACCCCAGATAACTGCGAGATCTAAATCTTCAGTAATTCTCTCAGTTACGCTTACGATCATAGACGAATAGCACTAAAATACACTAGATAGATACATTGATACAAATGTGGTTGTGAATTGGACAAATATGTATATAACTTTTTCAACTCCTTTTGTAAGTTAATAAAAGAGTATATTTATTTACATGTAGATATTGTTTCTGTTTCACTAGCTTATTCCTGTATCGAATGTGGCCAAAAGTTCCCCCACAAGAAACTACATCAACAGCATTTGGATGATACTGGTCACAAGGCTGACGGTGCTATTTGTGAAGTCTGTGGTGATGAGTTCGCATCCAAAAATGCCTTGTATCAGCATATCATACGTGTTCACAAAAAGGATAACTTTTTCGAATGTCACATTTGTCAGAATCGCTTTACGCTCAAGGCGAATTTGGAACGTCATGTACAATTGCACACGGAAATAAAACGAACATATGTTTGTGATTTGTGCGGTTCTTCCTATTTTACATATCCAGCTTTAAAAGATCATTATAGTAATGCTCATACCGATGCCTCCGAGTGCAAATGTACATTGTGTGGCAAACGTTTTGGTTCGGTGAAATCGCTGCAACGTCATTTGCCATCACATTCGGAGGAGAGGCCACACTGTTGTTGTTATTGTGATCAGGTAAGTCTTTAGAAAATTAAATATTAATATAAATTGATATGTTAATCTTAAATTGCTTTTTAGACTTTCAAATGGAAAACTCATCTAGTGCGTCACAAGCAAACGGTACATGGCAATCAACCATCGCCCAAAAAAGTAAAACGCTTCTCGAAAGAAGGAGATGGTAAGTGTTTTTTTAAGTTTTTCTTATTAATAAACAACTAATAATACTTCTTTTTAATTATTAACAGAGTTAGTCCCACTAGCTGATGAGCCTGGGCCTCCCCCGGCTAAAGTTGCTAAAAAATCGAATGCTAGTAAACCAAAACAGCAAACGACTCCCACTCCACCAATCCAACAGCAGCAGCAACAACAAAAGATGGGTGCTATAGCTACGCCGCCACCTCTTTCCACTACACCGGGCACATCATCATCATCACAGCAAGATCCCTTCAATGCTGCCATCATATCGAACAATAGTTCTCAGTCTTCAACAGCCTCAACATCACAGCACTCACTGCAGTCTAGTGAATCCCAACCGAATTCCATGTACAGTCAAAACTTCAGTGCTGAAAAGTTGCTAGGACAACATACACAACAGCAGCCGCAACAGCCACCACAACAACAACAGATACTGACTGCACATAATGCACAACCGCAGTCACACCCGCTTCCACAGCAGCAAAGACCAACACCACCTCCCCATTCACATGCACAGCAACAGCCACCACAACAACCACCACCACAACAGCAACAACAACAGCCACCACCACCACATCATCGTCACACGCCCAATAGTCATACACCCGATAATAATTTGCCACGTATTAATAGTTTTGGGGGTGGTGGACCCTCACAGCCTGAGACACAATTTCATTTTGAGCAAAGTGCCGCTGGCGGCCAAACTTCGAATATAACAAATCCAGGTGCTTATCCACAACATCAAATTATCAATCAGTATCAGCAGCAACATCATCAACAGTTGCAACAGCAAGCTGCTCAACAGCAACATATGCGTAGTCATACACCACAAAGTCCACATCATCATGTACAGCATCAACAACATTTTCCATCACCACATCAGCAACACATGCAGAGTGCTGCTGCTGCTGCTCAACAGCATCAACAACAATTGCACCATCATCAGCAAATGATGCATCAACAACAATTGCAACAGCAACAACACCAACAACAACAGCAGCCCCATCAAAGGCAACATAATCAGCAACGTTCACCACATCCTCACCAAACACCAACACAACAATTACAGCAGCAACATCAACAACCCATGCATTCACCACAACATGTGCGTTTGCAATCACCAGCTCCCCAAGCTCATACCCCACAACCTCATACACCACAACCGCAACAACAACAACCAACCGCACCACAACAACAGCAGCAACAACAACCTCAACAACAACAGCCAGCATCAGTTGCTGCAAATCATCAGCAACAACAATATACTACTGATGCTTGGGGTAATATTAATTTTGTTGGTCATCCCTCGAATGCCAGTAATCATCAGCAGCAACAACAACAACAGCAGCAGCAACAAAATAATGCAACAAATTTGCCAGGTGATAAAGACAATCCCAATAAATTCTATATTGTTGATTCTTCAGAGTTTCTGGGTCTTCCAATGAATGTCGCTGGCGGCAATACACCAGGTGTGGCAGAAACCAACCAACAATTAACTAATGCTCAGCAACAACAACAGCAGCAGCAAACACCCATGGTTGCTAATAAACCTCCCCAACAGCAGCAGCAACAACAACAAGAGCCAAATATTGGCGGTGATCTAATGAGTTTTCAGGTAATTCGAAATTTAATAAAATATTTTGTACAATATAATAATTATTCTTTAATCCAATAGAACATGTGGCCACAAGCAAATCAGCCTACTAATCAAATGGCCTACAGTGCAAATGGTGCCCAACAACAGCAACAACAACAGCAGCAACAACAGCAACAGCCTCAAACCCAACAACAAGGTGCTTCCCAACAACCTACACCCACTGTGGCAAGTGTGGCTACCACAGATCCTCATAACTACAACAATATCGGCAGTATTTTAACGAATCTCATTGATAATAATCCAAATCCCATGGAATATAATTTCGAATTAATGCAACAACAACAGCAGGCTTCAGGTGGAAGTGGTACAGCAACACCAGTGGGAGCGCAACAAGCACAACAACAGCAATCGCAACAAACACCATTGGGGGTACAGCATCACCAACAGCAGCAACATCAACCTTCTGCTGTGGCAGCCGCGGCATATGGTTTACAGCCTACACCAGGAGCCAGTGGTCTAATACGTCATGCTGGTGTTTATGGGGCTCCTTCTTCTCTATACGATCCTCACCATCATCCGGCTCATCATCCTTCCACATTGGCCGAAATGAATGAACAGCAAAAGAATAGTTTCCAGCCCTATCATCCACATGCGGGGTTACAGCCACATGCTCATGCCTTAGGGGGCCATCCCTTAGCGCCTACTGCTCATCATCCGTTGGCGGCTGCTTCACATCTTTTACCACCTCCCCCACCCCATGCCGGACATCATGTTTATGATCGTGGTGGTTACCCTGTCTTGGGCGGTGGAGTTGATGAAGCTAAAGCCGTTCTACCACCTATTAGCGATTATATGCATCACATGCAGCAGCAACATGTACAACAACCCGATTTATTGTATTATCCGGTGAAGAATGACTGACATTTCAAATAGGTCATGCCACCTGGTGGGGCTGGAAATAATCAAAGTGCGTCATCGTCTTCGACGAGAGGTCAAGTCTATCATCATGGACTACCACCGCCTCCCACCTCTCATCATCAGCATCATCCACATCATCAGTATGCTGCACAAAACCCAACGGCGCATCAGTTCTCATATCACCATCCACATCACCTGCAACAGCAGTATCAAAGGGGAAAGCCAACAACTGGCGTCAATCCACATCATCCACATCCAGCACATCCCCATCCACCTCACCACCATGGTCATGGCCATACACCACCACATACACAGTCTGAACTCTTGCACTGGTGGCCACCACCGTCATCTGCACCAGTACCTCCTCCCTCCTCAATGTCTCTATCACAGGCAAGTGCCGTCTCAACATCGGCCGCATCAGCTGCTTCACAATCTTCAACTTCTTCAACTGCATCTTCTGCAACGACAACAACTACAAAAACTAAGAGAGGCGATGTTTTATTTTAAATTGTAAGTTTTTTATTATTATATTATTTCTTTTCTTTTTCTTTCATTTCATTTCATTTTTTTCTCTCTGTATTTAAAAATTAGATTAATTTAGTCTTTAAGTAAATAGAAACGACGACAAACAACTACATAGGAAACAAAAGGACAAAATTAATGAAATTATATTGTGTGTATGTATTAATATTTAAAAAAAGGATGTAAAAATTGTAAGAAGTTTTTACGAAACAAAATCAATTTGTTTCCCTGGTTTTTTGTGATGAACTTTGTTAAAGGTATATGGAAAATATCTTATGTTTTTAGATATTTATTATTTTATCTGTTATAGGAGAAATAATTAAGAATTGAAACTATTCAAATGAAATTGTTTAATTTCGATTTATTTTCTTTTAAGTTTTAATTTTCACTTAAATGAAATTGTTTAAAAATATTATTATCATTCCATAAAACCATTCATATTCACTTTCTTAATTGAACTCTGTTTCAATATCTATGATGGAAATTTTATTTTCAACTTTGTGTAATTTTCATATTTGTTTTAAATCATAATATTTCTCTTCTAGATGTTGAACAAAGAAGTTTTTTTTTGGAATTTTTCTTTAATATTTTCCTTTATTCAAATTGCTATTATTTTATTTTGTTTGACTTTTGGTTTTGAATCTGTTACAACTTGAATGATGGAAAATATCCTAATCCTAATTTCAAATGTATTTTAAAGAAAAATTTTATAAATTCACACAAAAAATTTCTTAAAAACATTCGAATTTATTGTAATTTAATTTTATCTAGAATACATAGTGAATGCTTTTGTGGAATGATGACAAAGGACTTAATATTTTTAAATAATTCTTGTTCGACCACTAATTTGTAAAACAAACATATTTCTGAGATTTTCAAAAAATATACCGTCTCTCACCTGGCGATACAGCTGCCGAAAGTGTTACTCAGAACATTCTGGAGCAAAGATTCAACTGTAGTCAAAACTGTAGACTACATTATAGACTAGACTATGGACTATAGACTAGACTAGACTATAGACTAGACTATGGACTATAGACTAGACTATAGACTAGACTATAGACTAGACTATAGACTAGACTATAGACTAGACTATAGACTAGACTATAGACTAGACTATAGACTAGACTATAGACTAGACTATATAGACTAGACTATAGACTAGACTATAGACTAGACTATAGACTAGACTATAGACTAGACTATAGACTAGACTATAGACTAGACTATAGACTAGACTATAGACTAGACTATAGACTAGACTATAGACTAGACTATAGACTAGACTATAGACTAGACTATAGACTAGACTATAGACTAGACTATAGACTAGACTATAGACTAGACTATAGACTAGACTATAGACTAGACTATAGACTAGACTATAGACTAGACTATAGACTAGACTATAGACTAGACTATAGACTAGACTATAGACTAGACTATAGACTAGACTATAGACTAGACTATAGACTAGACTATAGACTAGACTATAGACTAGACTATAGACTAGACTATAGACTAGACTATAGACTAGACTATAGACTAGACTATAGACTAGACTATAGACTAGACTATAGACTAGACTATAGACTAGACTATAGACTAGACTATAGACTAGACTATAGACTAGACTATAGACTAGACTATAGACTAGACTATAGACTAGACTATAGACTAGACTATAGACTAGACTATAGACTAGACTATAGACTAGACTATAGACTAGACTATAGACTAGACTATAGACTAGACTATAGACTAGACTATAGACTAGACTATAGACTAGACTATAGACTAGACTATAGACTAGACTATAGACTAGACTATAGACTAGACTATAGACTAGACTATAGACTAGACTATAGACTAGACTATAGACTAAGACTATAGACTAGACTATAGACTAGACTATAGACTAGACTATAGACTAGAAACACTATAGACTAGACTATAGACTAGACTATAGACTAGACTATAGACTAGACTATAGACTAGACTATACGATAGACTATACTATAGACTAGACTATAGACTAGACTATACGATAGACTATACTATAGACTAGACTATAGACTAGACTATAGACTAGACTATAGACTAGACTATAGACTAGACTATAGACTAGACTATAGACTAGACTATAGACTAGACTATAGACTAGACTATAGACTAGACTATAGACTAGACTATAGACTAGACTATAGACTAGACTATAGACTAGACTATAGACTAGACTATAGACTAGACTATAGACTAGACTATAGACTAGACTATAGACTAGACTATAGACTAGACTATAGACTAGACTATAGACTAGACTATAGACTAGACTATAGACTAGACTATACGATAGACTATACTATAGACTAGACTATAGACTAGACTATAGACTATACTACAGACTAGACTATAGACTATACTACAGACTAGACTATAGACTGGACTATAGAGTAGACTATAGGCTAGACTATAGACTAGACTATAGACTATACTACAGACTAGACTATAGACTAGTCTATAGACTAGACTATCGACTAGACTATAGACTAGACTATAGACTAGACTATAGACTAGACTATAGACTAGACTATAGACTAGACTTTAGACTAGACAATAGACTAGACTATAGTATAGACTAGACTATAAACTACACTGAAGACTTGTCCATAATCTAGATTATAGACTCGACTGTATAACAGGATTGATATAGTGTGGCTTATAGAATAGACTCTAATCTAGACTATAACCTTGACTAAAGAATTGAATAGACTCTAGTAAAGACTTTAGTCTTTACTCAAGAATAGACTATAGTTTGCACTACAGAATAGACTAAAGTGGCAAGTACTTAAAACAAGTTTATAAGTTAAAAAAAAGTAAACATTTCTTAGCTATTAAAACCATCTCAAAAGGAATATGTGTCCTTGATCATTTTCTTGAAATTATGACAATGGTCTTGCGAAATTCTCAAGTTTCTATAAAAATAATTTCACTTAAATAGTTTAATTTTTTCCTATACCAAATAAAATAATTTTAAAAGGACTTCTTTAAGACAAAAATATATGTATGAATTAAATAAAAAGCTTTAAATTCTATACATATTAAATATTAAAAACTCACATACACAATAACAACTCATACATACATATATTTGAATATATTTAAAAATTCATTTAATAAAAATTTAAAAAAAATGAAAATACTACTGCAACTACTACTATGTACTACTTACTATATACATACTACTTTTATTATGCATAATGCTTTAGATGTTTAAGTAAAAAAAAAATAAATAAACAAATAGAAATTATAATTAAATAGAAATTAAAAATAAAATTAAATTAAGGTTAAGTGTAAAACAGCAAAATAAAATAATAAAAACAAGTTATAAATTATAAAACTGCTTTCTTAATTATGTTCAAAGAATAATTCAAAAGGAAAATTTTTATTTATTTTATAACAAAATAAAACAAGATTTTAGTTTGTTTTATTTAAGAAATTGTTTTATTTTATTAATTAAATTTTAAAAATTTATAAATATTTAATGAACAAATTTTATGGTAGATTTTAGTGCTTTATATATAAATCATATATTTTTTTTTCTTAAAAGAAAAAAAATCATACCACTAAACACACTTTAGGCCAGTTTTTTTATATATATATAATTAAACATTAAAATATATTTTTATTAAAATTTATTTAATTAAATTTTTCATCAATATACTACAAGTAAGAAATAAAACAAAAACAAACAAGAAGAATAATCATTCACCACATGTTGAATATTATAATAAAAACAAAACAATTTTAATAAATAAATAAAAAACTAAAACAATAAAAATTCAAATTTAAAACTAAGCAATATATTAAGTAGTTTTATATTTACAACAACATATGTATAAATATCATACAAATATATAGTGTATTTTATTATGTTTTATAACAAGTTATTATTAAATATTATTTAAATATAAAATAGAAACAAACAAAAACAATTATAAGCAAATCTCTTAAATAAAAGAAAATTGTAAAAAAAAAAACTAAATATTTGTTTTCAAACGTAAATATTAAACATTTTTTTAACAAAAAAAACAAACATTATTTTAGTACAAGAGGTTTTTAATTAATAGTTTTACCCTCATATTTTTAACTTCCACTTAAAAACCTTTTAAAATTTCCCTTACCCTCCCTTTCTTAAAACTTTTTTTTGTTATAATTTACTGCTCCTATACCCCCCCCCCCACTTCCTACTATATGTATACTCGTATTCCCTGAAAATTATTAAAAACTTTATCTATTTTCTTGTGAATTTTTTTGATAGATTGTTTTTATTATTTAAGAATTTTTTTTATTTATATTAAACATTTTACAGATTTTAAATTTATTATTAATTACCCTAAAATTAAAAAAAAAAAACTTACGTTAAACTTATAAAAAAACAAACTATATCTTAATATAAATATATATAAAAAATAATGGATATAAAACATTTTAATAAACAAGAAAAACAAAAACAATACAAAACAAAAATTAAGCCCTAAAATTGTAATTTAAAAATATGAAAAAAAAACGTTTGTATATTAAATAAAAAAGTAAAATTATAAAAAAAAAAAATAAAATTAAAAGTGTTTTATTGTTTAACTAAATATATAAAAGTATTATTAAGGATTCATGAAACACTTGTGCAAACTTGCTCATTTGCACAAATAACTAACTGAATTAATTTCAGTTGAGCAAACGAATACCCAACACAATGTCTGAGAATAACAATGGAAAGTTGAAAATGCACATATTCCACAGATTGCTGAACTTTTCAGATCTCATTAGTTAATCTAAAACTAAATTGATTGTGATGTTAATTGCCTTTGATGTTTTTGAGCACAAGATTAAACTTTGCAGTGTTGCCATACAAAACAATAGAAAACGTCGCTGTTTGTTATCAAAACAATGCATGTTTTATAAAAAAGAAGAAGACAATTGTAAATGTACTATGAAAATTAATGAAAACCTAAATTTAAAACAAAATAATATCTTGTCAAGTCCCCAAAATTTATACTAATCGATAAATAAAACATTTTAATGTTTATTTTAATACAAATTTTATGAATTTTTTTTGGCATCGGCTGTTTACACTTTTGCATTTCTTGCTCAAGTTTAAACCACCTCCATTTCGGGCGCATAAAACAACTTTCGAGGATTAATTTAATACCGAATCATTTACCTAATGATTGGCCCTAAAAGTTTTAATCAAATTTTATATTGTGTCGGAAGGACTGTTAATTCGAAAAGAAAAACATCTGATTTTTATACCTTACACCGAACATACACTATATTAGGTTTGTGCTGATGTTCGTGCAATGTACAATAATATTGGTTCTATACCATACACATTAAAGTATATCAATCGGCTCAGAATCATTTTCAGAGTCGATTTAGCTATGTCCGTCTGTCTGTCTGTCGGTCCATGTAAACCTTGTAATCAAACTACAGGTAGCAATTTTGAAGATAATTCAATGAAATTTGATACATGATCTTCTATTGCCCCAGGGACGAAGCCCATTGAAAATGGTTAAGATCGGTTCATTATTTCACCTAGCACCCATATAACTGAAGCCCCGAATAGGGCTTGTAAACCTTGTAATCAAACTACAGCAATTTTGGAGATAATTTAATGAAATTTGACACATGATCTTTGGGCTACTTCAACTGAGTGCATCCATAAATCCATTGGGCGGGGTGTGAGTAGGATTGGCTAAGCAGTTGAATACGTGGTGGGTGTCATGTGAACCATGCAGGACATTTGTTGGGAACGGCAGGGTCTATACATAACCAATAGGCATTCAGCCTGTTGCTCTATCCCGATATTAGTTGTTTCAGAACTACAATTGTTTTCCACGGCAGGTTTTTTTAATTGTCTGCTATGGGCGACCTCCAAGTTAAAATGCTTGTGAAAAGTTACAGCTGAAAATGGTTCGGAAATGATTTGGTAGATTGCAATTGTTCTGAAAGTCTATGGACTAGTTAATTGTAGTATAGTTTATACACTAGTCTATAGTGCAGTCTAGTAAGTATATAGTTTTAACTAGTGTAATCTAATCTATAGCCTGATCTATACTCTAGTCTATTGTAAATAGTCTGGAATCTATAGTCTTGTCCGTAGTGTAATCTGTAGTCTAAGATAATGTCTGGTCTATAGTCTAGTATATATTTATTTGGTAAACAAAATTTTCAGTTATTGACTAAATTTAACGTCTTCTACGATGAAAAAATTGGCAACACTGTTTTAGAGGCCATCTAAGCTTTATCGTATCTGAACTAATCAAAATGTGTAAATAAGGATTCATATTTTCTATGGATCCTAAAAAAAACAAATTTCGATAAATCTTACTCGATGACGCATGCGGTAATTCTGCCCCTTATATTTCTTTCGGTGTCTGAATTCAAATACTATTAAAGGCTGGCAAAATTTAGTTGTGTTTCAGTACTTTCCCTGTTTTGTTTTTTTTTAAGCTCCATAAATGTCACTTTTTTGACATTTCTTTATCTTAAACTAAATAAAGTACACAAATTTATATGAACAACATAATTGAGAATCAGAGCGGAGAGCCTAATGTCTTGGGAACGTAGAATAACATCTAATTAACTTTTAAAGATAAAATGAACTTAAAAGTTGGTATTTTTTATATATGTATGAAACGGTAACCCTAACATTTTCAATACTTTTTTTAAATTTGACTTATTATAAAAAAAAAAAAAATTTAAATTGAAACTTGAACCGCACTCGATATGAAACTTTCATAACTAAATTTTATTATTTAAATAAAATTCAAACGTTGTGTTGAAATGCAATTCAGTTTTTCCCTAATTTAATTTATTCTAGTAAAAATAAAAAACTTTTGAAGTGAATACCCATATTAGTTGATGTAATTAAAAAAAAAAACAAAAAATTGCAGCTCTAAAACTAGACATGGCGTCCTAACGGTATTGTTTAATTTGCAAAGTGATCTTAAACTGTGAGCATGTGTTTTTTCAAAGTGTTTAAAAGAAAAAAAGTGTTATAGCTGTAAGAACTATTTATTTAAAAATCTTTACTGTTTTTTTATAATTACAAGTGAAATGTGGAGGAAAAATAATAATAAAACAAATGAAGGAGCAAACCCATCGCTGATAATAGATATTATATTACAAGTAAGTCCAATAACAATTTACTTTATCAATTTATATATAACACATTCTTATAATTAACTACTAACACCGCCCATCAAATTAACAACACGATTTTTATAACGTTTCGATATATCCTGTTCAATTTGTCCCTGCAACTTGTTAGTCTGAGCCACTAGTTCCTCTAGTACAGGCACCAGTGCTAAACGTTGTTCTTTCAACTCGGCTGCACGTTCTTTAAGCACTTGTCGGGTTGTGCGTATTTTCTCTACAGCCTTTAACATTTGTTTCAATTTCGAAGCCAATAAATCAGCATATTTGGGTGAATGTTTCAATTGGAAGAGATGACGTGTATTTTCACTACTTATTTCCTTAAGTATGATCTCAACTTGTGTGATCATTTTGCGTATCGATTCCTCATCGTGTGTGGAAATGGATTCCATTAAAGAAAACATAATATTACTAGAAGCCGTATTGACTTGGCGCAGCTCATAGAGACGCATACGCAAAAAGGCTTCTAGTTCGTAGAGTTCATCGGTGAATCTTTCACGATAGTTGGGGGAGTCGAGTAGTGTGTAGGCTTGGTCGCCCTTGGCAATACCACCATCCATACCAGCTCCCTCAACCACTATACCATACTCTTCTATGGGTATGTCGAAATTAATTTCAACTGCTTCCGCGGGGGTACTCTCAATACCCCAATCAATATCACCACCACTTTCAACGCCCTCACCAAAATCAATACCTCCCGTTGACCCATTATCCATATTTAAATCACCAAAATCGATCATTTCTCCCGAAATGGTGGACGATGCACCACCATTGTCATCACCAAAATCAATTTCGTTATCTTCTGTTGCTTTCGCTGTATGTTCTTCACTTAAATTAAGTTTAATGGGTGGTTCTTCCACAGCCAAAGGGGCTTCTTTGTGTATATACTGATAGACAGTAGTATTACCAAATTCAATTAAATGTCTAGTAATGGGAAGACATTGTTGTTTATTTTGTCCTGTAGTCAAGGCATACAAATCAACTGCCTCCTCTAAAGAACCAATATTTTTTATGGATTTAGCATACAATTCAGGCAAACTTAACAGCACTTGGGTAAATTCTTCCCTTAAATTATCACCTTTGACACCTAGCTGCTGCAACAAAGCGGCATGTTCTGCCAATAGTTGAGTCTCTGGCTTATTAAGATCCTGGCTACGTTTTAACGATTCTTCGCTTTGTTGTTCCAATTTCGTCATTTGTTTACGTACATTAGGCACTTCATAGTTGACATTGCGTACATACAGCTGAGCCGTTTCAGCCAAATAGACATTATCTTTTTCATACAAACGTATAATCTCTTGCCAATCTTTCATTCTTTGGCTGCCATAACTGCCAAATATGCTCTTTGTATCCTTTTCTGTTTGCTTAAGAATTTCCACTATTTCCTTGCAGTGAAAGTAATTGATGTCTAGGAAACAAATAATTTACTTACTTTATTAAACAAATTGTATAATTTATATTTACTTGATCCTTTGAGCAGTTTAATCAGCTCATCATTTGATGGCATATCCTGCAAAGCATTAGTTATTTTGGATCTTATATCCTTAAGAGCTGCTTGTATGTTTTTGGGTACAATACGTCGGCTGACCAGCCAATCCAAAAGCTTCAGGGTATGGATGTCAATGGGTATATCGGCTTCCTATATACAAACATATAATTTTGTTGTAAACTGTTTTTTTATTTTAATAATTTCCTATATATATTTTAACTTACATTCATTTTTATAAAATTATTTTCTGTCCACGCAAACAAAAATACAAAATATTATTGACATGAAATGCTTCTTCTTATTGTTGTTTTTATCTATCTTGAACTGTTAACACATATGGTTGTCACAATATTAGAAGGGTGCAGAAAAATATAAAAAAGGTAATAGCACATCAATAAAAAATTTATAATTGTGTACAAAATATATTAATATTTACAAAATGTATTACTTTGATTCTGTATTACAATTACAACGGAATCAAAAGTTAGTCAATGAGTTGTTGAAGTTATTCAATAAACACACAAACAAATAAATGCATACACAAAAAGTAATCGCTCGAATTATCGTTGATTTCTAAATAGGAAAAACGCTTGATTTTCAACATTGGCTATATAATAACATCAAAACATTAGAATATTTAGAACATATTCTAAACCTATTTTTCTACTCCTAAAACTTTAACTTATTATGGACTTGGAAGATGAAGAATATCATTATTCCAAGTTAAAAACTAAAGGAAAAAATGAGTGCATATTTGATATTATAGTACCTTAACCCATAAAATTTGAAGGAACATTCACACCATTTTAGAAACCTATTTACCGAAATTAGAGATTTTGGAACTCAAACCTAGAACACGTCGTCAGGGCAAATGTGTCGGAGCTGCTTTAGAACTTTGTGATTTGATAGATCATATTCCCACAATGGATAATGAACCTGATACCCCGTATTTCATCAGCAATGATATATGGTTTCATTTAGCCAATTACATTGCACCCGAAGATGTGCAACGTTACTCTTTGATATGCAGTCAAAGTGCTAATAGTGTAAATTCCTGCAGATTTTGGTTACAAATGTATCGTCGCTACTGTCAACAAACAACAAATAAAAATAGTAAGAAATGGAATTTGCAATTACCGGAATATTTGCAAATGGACCATATGAAAGGTTGCGATAGGAATACCCTGCGGCAAAGAGTTGTACAGGCTTTATATCTCTGTTACTCTCCATTTAAGGAACGTTTAAAAACACGTTATCCCCTGGAAACATTAGTTGGTAGAACGTATATTTCTTCCTGGCATAAACAAGTTCAATGTGTTTGGATTATGTGCTATAAATTTAAACTAAACTTTCCCTTAACAACAACAAATGGAAATACTACTGAAATAGAAAATAAAGAAAATGCCCCGGATTCAGCACAAGTTGTCAACGATTGGGAATGTCTAGCTGACGATAGCAATAATAATTTGTGTAATATTAAAAATTCCAATACTGCCAGCATGTCTTCTTCCTCCAACACAACTAATGAACTTGATGGCATTAGTCTTTTAGTTATATGCTGTGATCGTTTTATTCCATTTCCTTCGGACATTGTTTACAATCATGCTACTAGTCCATTTCGTTTGGCTGCCAGTCGGGAATTGCTCTCCACAGATATGAGATCAATAAATTTGGAATTGGATTTTATCTCGGGTACACGCGATCAAACTATAACTGTAAAATATACAAAAATACAAAAGTTTAAAGTACTCCCATGGTGGCATCCAGATTTTAGAATATTAAATAAATGTGCATAAGTTTTACAATTGAACAATGTTATTTTAAGTACTAACTGTTTTATTAGTTTTATAATTTGTGTGTTACTTTTGAATTGCGGCTAATAAGAAAATTACAATTATCGAATATTTTTAATATTTAATTGACTTTTATGTTTTCACTCAAAATATGGGTTTTTAATATAAAAGTGATTTCAGATTTGGCTTGTTTTTGCTGTATCTCTTACCGTTTTCGAGAAAAACGGACTTTAATGTTTTCACTCAAAATATCGGTTTTTAGTATGAAATGAAAGTGATCACAGATTTCGCTTGTTTTTGCTGTATCTCTTACCGTTTTCGAGAAAAAATGACTTTTATGTTTTCACTCAAAATATCGGGTTTTTAGTATGAAATAAAAGTGATAACAGATTTGGCTTGTTTTTGCTGTATCTCTTACCGTTTTCGAGAAAAACGGACTTTAAAATATCGGGATTTAATATGAAATAAAAGTGATCACAGATTTGGCTTGTTTTTGCTGTATCTCTTACCATTTTCGAGAAAAACGGACCTTTATGTTTTCACTCAAAATAACGGTTTTTAGTATGAAATAAAAGTGATCACAGATTTCGCTTGTTTTTGCTGTATCTCTTACCGTTTTCGAGAAAAACGGACCTTTATGTTTTCACTCAAAATAACGGTTTTTAGTATGAAATAAAAGTGATCGCAGATTTCGCTTGTTTTTGCTGTATTTCTTACCGTTTGCGAGAAAAACGGACCTTTATGTTTTCACTCAAAATAACGGTTTTTAGTATGAAATAAAAGTGATCACAGATTTGGCTTGTTTTTGCTGTATCTCTTACCGTTTTCGAGAAAAACGGACTTTTACGTTTTCACTCAAAAGATTGGTTTTTGGATTTCGCTTGTTTTTGCTGTATCTCTTACCGTTTTCGAGAAAAACGGACTTTTATGTTTTCACTCAAAATATCGGGTTTTAGTGTGAAATAAAAGTGATCACAGATTTGGCTTGTTTTTGCTGTATCTCTTACCGTTTTCGAGAAAAACGGACTTTTATATTTTCACTCAAAATATTGGTTTTTGGTATGAAATAAAAGTGATCACAGATTTGGCTTGTTTTTGCTGTATCTCTTACCGTTTTCGAGAAAAACGGACTTTTATGTTTTCACTCAAAATATAGGGTTTTAGTATGAAATAAAAGTGATCACAGGTTTGGCTTGTTTTTGCTGTATCTCTTACCGTTTTCGAAAAAAAATGGACTTTTATGTTTTCACTCAAAATATCGGGGTTTAGTATGAAATAAAAGTGATCACAGATTTGGCTTGTTTTTGCAGTATCTCTTACCGTTTTCGAGAAAAACGGACTATTATATTTTCACCCAAAATATTGGTTTTTGGTATGAAATAAAAGTGATCACAGATTTGGCTTGTTTTTGCTGTATCTCTTACCGTTTTCGAGAAAAACGGACTTTTATGTTTTCACTCAAATTATCGGGTTTTAATATAAAATAAAAGTGATCACAGATTTGGCTTGTTTTTGCTGTATCTCTTACCGTTTTCGAGAAAAACGGACTTTTATATTTTCATTCAAAATAACGGTTTTTAGTATGAATTAAAAGTGATCACAGATTTGGCTTGTTTTTGCTGTATCTCTTACCGTTTTCGAGAAAAACGGACTTTTATGTTTTCACTCAAATTATCGGGTTTTAATATAAAATAAAAGTGATCACAGATTTGGCTTGTTTTTGCTGTATCTCTTACCGTTTTCGAGAAAAACGGACTTTTATATTTTCACTCAAAATATTGGGTTTTAGTATGAAATAAAAGTGATCACAGATTTGGCTTGTTTTTGCTGTATCTCTTACCGTTTTCGAGAAAAACGGACTTTTATATTTTCATTCAAAATAACGGTTTTTAGTATGAATTAAAAGTGATCACAGATTTCGCTTGTTTTTGCTGTATCTCTTACCGTTTTCGAGAAAAACTGACTTTTATGTTTTCACTCAAAATTTCGGGTTTTAGTATGAAATAAAAGTGATCACAGATTTGGCTTGTTTTTGCTGTATCTCTTACCGTTTTCGAGAAAAACGGACTTTTATATTTTCACTCAAAATATTGGTTTTTGGCATGAAATAAAAGTGATCACAGATTTGGCTTGTTTTTGCTGTATCTCTTACCGTTTTCGAGAAAAACGGACTTTTATATTTTCACTCAAAATATTGGGTTAAAACTAAAGTATGAAATAAAAGTGATCACAGGTTTCGCTTATTTTTGCTGTATCTCTTACCGTTTTCGAGAAAAACGGACTTTTATGTTTTCACTCAAAATAACGGTTTTTAGTATGAAATAAAAGTGATCACAGATTTCGCTTGTTTTTGCTGTATCTCTTACCGTTTTCGAGAAAAACGGACTTTTATGTTTTCACTCAAAATGTTGGGTTTTAGTATGAAATAAAAGTGATCACAGGTTTCGCTTATTTTTGCTGTATCTGATACCGTTTTCGAGAAAACGGACTTTTATGTTTTCACTCAAAATATTGGTTTTTGGTATGAAATAAAAGTGATCACAGATTTGGTGTATCTCTTACCGTTTTCGAGAAAAACGGACTTTTATGTTTTCACTCAAAATAACGGTTTTTAGTATGAAATAAAAGTGATCATAGATTTCGTTTGTTTTTATTGTATCTCTTACCGTTTTCGAGAAAAACGGACTTTTATGTTTTCGCTCAAAATAACGGTTTTTAGCATGAAATAAAAGTGATCACAGATTTCGCTTGTTTTTGCTGTATCTCTTACCGTTTTCGAGAAAAACGGACTTTTATGTTTTCACTCAAAATAACGGTTTTAGTATGAAATAAAAGTGATCACAGATTTGGCTTGTTTTTGCTGTATCTCTTACCGTTTTCGAGAAAAACGGACTTTTATGTTTTCACTCAAAATAACGGTTTTTAGTATGAAATAAAAGTGATCACAGATTTCGCTTGTTTTTGCGAAATCTGTGATCACGTTTTTCGAGAAAAACGGACTTTTATGTTTTCACTCAAAATATCGGGTTTTAGTATGAAATAAAAGTGATCACAGATTTCGCTTGTTTTTGCTGTATCTCTTACCGTTTTCGAGAAAAACGGACTTTTATGTTTTCACTCAAAATAACGGTTTTTAGTATGAAATAAAAGTGATCACAGATTTGGCTTGTTTTTGCTGTATCTCTTACCGTTTTCGAGAAAAACGGACTTTTATGTTTTCACTCAAAATATCGGTTTTTAGTATGAAATAAAAGTGATCACAGATTTCGCTTGTTTTTGCTGTATCTCTTACCGTTTTCGAGAAAAACGGACTTTTATATTTTCACCCAAAATATTGGTTTTTGGTATGAAATAAAAGTGATCACATATTTCGCTTGTTTTTGCTGTATCTCTTACCGTTTTCGAGAAAAACGGACTTTTATATTTTCACCCAAAATATTGGTTTTTAGTATGAAATAAAAGTGATCACAGATTTCGCTTGTTTTTGCTGTATCTCTTACCGTTTTCGAGAAAAACGGACTTTTATGTTTTCACTCAAAATATCGGGTTTTAGTATGAAATAAAAGTGATCACAGATTTCGCTTGTTTTTGCTGTATCTCTTACCGTTTTCGAGAAAAACGGACTTTTATGTTTTCGCTTAAAATAATGGTTTTTAGCATGAAATAAAAGTGATCACAGATTTGGCTTGTTTTTGCTGTATCTCTTACCGTTTTCGAGAAAAACGGACTTTTATGTTTTGACTCAAAATAACGGTTTTTAGCATGAAATAAATGTGATCACAGATTTGGCTTGTTTTTGCTGTATCTCTTACCGTTTTCGAGAAAAACGGACTTTTATATTTTCACTCAAAATAACGGTTTTTAGTATGAAATAAAAGTGATCACAGATTTCGCTTGTTTTTGCTGTATCTCTTACCGTTTTCGAGAAAAACGGACTTTTATGTTTTCACTCAAAATAACGGTTTTTAGTATGAAATAAAAGTGATCACAGATTTGGCTTGTTTTTGCTGTATCTCCTACCGTTTTCGAGAAAAATGGACTTTTATATTTTCACCCAAAATATTGGTTTTTGGTATGAAATAAAAGTGATCACAGATTTCGCTTGTTTTTGCTGTATCTCTTACCGTTTTCGAGAAAAACGGACTTTTATGTTTTCACTCAAATTATCGGGTTTTAGTATGAAATAAAAGTGATCACAGATTTCGCTTGTTTTTGCTGTATCTCTTACCGTTTTCGAGAAAAACGGACTTTTATATTTTCACCCAAAATATTGGTTTTTGGTATGAAATAAAAGTGATCACAGATTTCGCTTGTTTTTGCTGTATCTCTTACCGTTTTCGAGAAAAACGGACTTTTATGTTTTCACTCAAAATAATTGGTTTTTAGTATGAAATAAAAGTGATCACAGATTTGGCTTGTTTTTGCTGTATCTCTTACCGTTTTCGAGAAAAACGGACTTTTATGTTCTCACTCAAAATATTGGGTTTTAGTATGAAATAAAAGTGATCACAGGTTTCGCTTATTTTTGCTGTATCTCTTACCGTTTTCGAGAAAAACGGACTTTTATGTTTTCACTCAAAATATCGGGTTTTAGTATGAAATAAAAGTGATCACAGATTTCGCTTGTTTTTGCTGTATCTCTTACCGTTTTCGAGAAAAACGGACTTTTATGTTTTCACTCAAAATATTGGGTTTTAGTATAAAATAAAAGTGATCACAGATTTCGCTTGTTTTTGCTGTATCTCTTACCGTTTTCGAGAAAAACGGACTTTTATGTTTTCGCTTAAAATAATGGTTTTTAGCATGAAATAAAAGTGATCACAGATTTGGCTTGTTTTTGCTGTATCTCTTACCGTTTTCGAGAAAAACGGACTTTTATGTTTTCACTCAAACTAACGGTTTTTAGCATGAAATAAAAGTGATCACAGATTTGGCTTGTTTTTGCTGTATCTCTTACCGTTTTCGAGAAAAACGGACTTTTATATTTTCACTCAAAATATTGGTTTTTGGTATGAAATAAAAGTGATAACAGATTTCGCTTGTTTTTGCTGTATCTCTTACCGTTTTCGAGAAAAACGGACTTTTATGTTTTCACTCAAATTATCGGGTTTTAGTATGAAATAAAAGTGATCACAGATTTCGCTTGTTTTTGCTGTATCTCTTACCGTTTTCGAGAAAACGGACTTTTATATTTTCACCAAAATATTGGTTTTTGGTATGAAATAAAAGTGATCACAGATTTCGCTTGTTTTTGCTGTATCTCTTACCGTTTTCGAGAAAAACGGACTTTTATGTTTTCACTCAAAATAACGGTTTTTAGCATGAAATAAAAGTGATCACAGATTTGGCTTGTTTTTGCTGTATCTCTTACCGTTTTCGAGAAAAACGGACTTTTAT
Source organism: Lucilia cuprina (assembly GCF_022045245.1). Taxonomy (NCBI): domain Eukaryota; kingdom Metazoa; phylum Arthropoda; class Insecta; order Diptera; family Calliphoridae; genus Lucilia; species Lucilia cuprina. The sequence goes on from NC_060954.1 coordinate 53,268,754, forward strand.
ATTTTCACTCAAAATATTGGTTTTTAGTATGAAATAAAAGTGATCACAGATTTGGCTTGTTTTTGCTGTATCTCTTACCGTTTTCGAGAAAAACGGACTTTTATGTTTTCACTCAAAATATCGGGTTTTAGTATGAAATAAAAGTGATCACAGATTTGGCTTGTTTTTGCTGTATCTCTTACCGTTTTCGAGAAAAACGGACTTTTATATTTTCACCCAAAATATTGGTTTTTGGCAGACTTTACAGCAAAAATAAGCGAAACCTGTGATCACTTTTATTTCATACTAAAACCCAACATTTTGAGTGAAAACATAAAAGTCCGTTTTTCTCGAAAACGGTAAGAGATACACAAAAACATGCCAAATCTGTGATCACTTTTATTTCATGCTAAAAACCGTTATTTTGAGTCAAAACATAAAAGTCCGTTTTTCTCGAAAACGGTAAGAGATACAGCAAAAACAAGCCAAATCTGTGATCACTTTTATTTCATGCTAAAAACCGTTATTTTGAGTCAAAACATAAAAGTCCGTTTTTCTCGAAAACGGTAAGAGATACAGCAAAAACAAGCGAAATCACTTTTATTTCATACTAAAAACCGTTATTTTGAGTGAAAACATAAAAGTCCGTTTTTCTCGAAAACGGTAAGAGATACAGCAAAAACAAATCTGTGATCACTTTTATTTCATACTAAAACCCGATATTTTGAGTGAAACATAAAAGTCTGTTTTCTCGAAAACGGTAAGAGATACAGCAAAAACAAGCGAAGTCTGTGATCACTTTTATTTCATACTAAAACCCGAAATTTTGAGTGAAAACATAAAAGTCAGTTTTTCTCGAAAACGGTAAGAGATACAGCAAAAACAAGCGAAATCTGTGATCACTTTTAATTCATACTAAAAACCGTTATTTTGAATGAAAATATAAAAGTCCGTTTTTCTCGAAAACGGTAAGAGATACAGTAAAAACAAGCCAAATCTGTGATCACTTTTATTTCATGGTAAAAACCAATATTTTGGGTGAAAATATAAAAGTCCGTTTTTCTCGAAAATGGTAAGAGATACAGCAAAAACAAGCCAAATCTGTGATCACTTTTATTTCATGCTAAAAACCATTATTTTAAGCGAAAACATAAAAGTCCGTTTTTCTCGAAAACGGTAAGAGATACAGCAAAAACAAGTCAAATCTGTGATCACTTTTATTTCATACTAAAAACCGTTATTTTGAGTGAAAACATAAAAGTCCGTTTTTCTCGAAAACGGTAAGAGATACAGCAAAAACAAATCTGTGATCACTTTTATTTCATACTAAAACCCGATATTTTGAGTGAAAACATAAAAGTCCGTTTTTCTCGCAAACGGTAAGAGATACAGCAAAAATAAGCGAAACCTGTGATCACTTTTATTTCATACTAAAACCCAATATTTTGAGTGAAAACATAAAAGTCCGTTTTTCTCGAAAACGGTAAGAGATACAGCAAAAACAAGCCAAATCTGTGATCACTTTTATTTCATACTAAAACCCAATATTTTGAGTGAAAACATAAAAGTCCGTTTTTCTCGAAAACGGTAAGAGATACAGCAAAAACAAGCCAAATCTGTGATCACTTTTGTTTCATGCTAAAAACCGTTATTTCGAGTGAAAACATAAAAGTCCGTTTTTCTCGAAAACGGTAAGAGATACAGCAAAAACAAGCCAAATCTGTGATCACTTTTAATTCATACCAAAAACCAATATTTTGGGTGAAAATATAGAAGTCCGTTTTTCTCGAAAACGGTAAGAGATACAGCAAAAACAAGCCAAATCTGTGATCACTTTTATTTCATACTAAAACCCAACATTTTGAGTGAAAACATAAAAGTCCGTTTTTCTCGAAAACGGTAAGAGATACAGCAAAAACAAGCCAAATCTGTGATCACTTTTATTTCATACTAAAAACCGTTATTTTGAGTGAAAACTTAAAAGTCCTTTTTCTCGAAAACGGTAAGAGATACAGCAAAAACAAGCCAAATCTGTGATCACTTTTATTTCATACCAAAAACCAATATTTTGAGTGAAAATATAAAAGTCCGTTTTTCTCGAAAACGGTAAGAGATACAGCAAAAACAAGCCAAATCTGTGATCACTTTTATTTCATACTAAAACCCGATATTTTGAGTGAAAACATAAAAGTCCGTTTTTCTCGAAAACGGTAAGAGATACAGCAAAAACAAGCGAAATCTGTGATCACTTTTATTTCATACTAAAACCCGATATTTTGAGTGAAAACATAAAAGTCCGTTTTCTCGAAAACGGTAAGAGATACAGCAAAAACAAGCGAAATCTGTGATCAATTTTGGGTGAAAATATAAAAGTCCGTTTTTCTCGAAAATGGCAAGAGATACAGCAAAAACAAGCGAAATCTGTGATCACTTTTATTTCATACTAGAAACCGTTATTTTGAGTGAAAACATAAAAGTCCGTTTTTCTCGAAAACGGTAAGAGATACAGCAAAAACAAGCGAAACTTGTGATCACTTTTATTTCATGCTAAAAACCGTCATTTTGAGTGAAAACATAAAAGTCCGTTTTTCTCGAAAACGGTAAGAGATACAGCAAAAACAAGCGAAATCTGTGATCACTTTTATTTCATACTAAAACCCAATATTTTGAGTGAAAACATAAGGGTCCGTTTTTCTCGAAAACGGTAAAAGATACAGCACAAAAAAGGCAAATATGTGATCACTTTTATTTCATGCCAAAAACCAATATTTTGGGTGAAAATATAAAAGTCCGTTTTTCTCGAAAACGGTAAGAGATACACCAAAAACAAGCCAAATCTGTGATCACTTTTATATAATACTAAAACCCAATATTTTGGGTGAAAACATAAAAGTCCGTTTTTCTCGAAAACGGTAAGAGATACAGCAAAAACAAGCGAAATCTGTGATCACTTTTATTTCATACTAAAAAGCAATATTTTGGGTGAAAATATAAAAGTCCGTTTTTCTCGAAAACGGTAAGAGATACAGCAAAAACAAGCCAAATCAGTGATCACTTTTATTTAATACTAAAACCCAATATTTTGAATGAAAACATAAAAGTCCGTTTTTCTCGAAAACGGTA
>NC_060954.1:53277658-53282286 GCF_022045245.1 Lucilia cuprina
TTTTGCTGTATCTCTTACCGTTTTCGAGAAAAACGGACTTTTATGTTTTCACTCAAAATATCGAGTTTTAGTATGAAATAAAAGTGATCACAGGTTTCGCTTGTTTTTGCTGTATCTCTTACCGTTTTCACTTAGATAGATAGATAGATAGATAGATAGATAGATAGATAGATAGATAGATAGATAGATAGATAGATAGATAGATAGATAGATAGATAGATAGATAGATAGATATAGCTTCTTCGTGTTATAATAAGAGTAATCGTAGATTTACACTGTTTTTCCAATTGTAAAACTTTTAATTGTATCATTATGTGCAAGAACTTAAGGCGATTTAAGGTGTTTCATTTAAAGAAAGATTTCAATTTCAAAAAAACCTTTTCTTATCTACAATTTGCATTAACAACATTCAAATATTTTCTTTCCATAGAATCATTCCACAAACATCATCTTGAAATTGATTTAACACAAGCCTGCGTTGGTGAATTAAACACAATATTACGTGGTGATATCAATTGTCCCATAATTTATGGTGTTGGTGTAAATATTAAAACTGGAGAAATATTTCCAGCCACATTTCCGGAGCGAGGTCCAGATCGGGAATTAAGAGATGCACGCAACTTTATGGGATCACAAACGGTAAGAAAGTGCAACTTGTTTTACACAATTAGAGAGAATATTTATATTAAACTCATTATTTTTTGCATTTCATCATAGGTTTTAGATATCTACGATGCCTCTTTGGGTTTATTGCGTATAGGTCCGTTTAATTATGATCCCTTACGTGGTGCCGACTTGTGGTTGGCTCAAACAGATGAATTTCTTTTGCAGCATTTATCCACCAGTCCGGATGTGGAGCCACCACATTTTGCTTTAAATGTAGGTTCATGAATGTCCTTTTTAATTCATTAATTTAATTAATAAATTATATTTTTATTTTTAATTTCTAGGTAAGGGCCACTATTAAATTTATACAAGAAAATCAATTTCCTGCTATTACGATATTTCGAGATAATCGACCTCGCTATTATAGGCGCGATGAATCTACAGGTTGCTGGACACTGGTTAGATATTAATTTAATTTTTATTTTTAATATATATTTTTTTAATTTTCTCTATTTTTTACTTTGTACTTTTTATGTTTTGTGTTTGAGTTAAAAATTAATCATATTGCAAAAATGTTTGTATTTCAATGTCAAAATGAATCCTAATGAAAATTTGCAAAATTATCTAGTTTAATGAACTAATTCATTGCTTTTGTTAAAAACGCAAGTAAATCTATTTGCAATAAAAAGTTACTTCTTTATAGTTTTATAATTCCTATTCTATTCTGTTTTATAATAAATTTATAATTCTGTTTATTTTTGTTTTAATTTTATCTGAATTATTGTTGTGTTTTGTAAATATATAATTCTTGTGTTTATGTGAAACAAATATTAATTCTCTACATGTACATATGTACACATGACTATGTCTTGTATGTACTATGTGTAATAAAATTGTTTTTTTCTCTTTGTCTACTTTAAGATTTTAGATTGAAAATCATTTAACAATCATACAATATTTTGATACAAAAGAGAACTGCTTTTGGAATGCGCCTTAAAATGTGGATTTAAAATCTTTGAAAAAATCTAAATCTTAATAAAAATTGTTTAATTTAAATCTAAATCAAATTATTTAGTTAAAATGTATAAGAATTTATAAACGACACTACTGTACTCTTAAAAAAAATAAAGAAAAAACTACAAATAATTAAATAAACTTCGTATAACAAAACAAAAACAGGAATACTGTGTTTTTATTAAAAAAGCCATAAACCTATATTTTGAGTAGATACATAAAAGTCTGTTTTTCTCGAAAACGGTAAGAGATACAGCAAAAACAAGCCAAATCTGTGATCACTTTTACTTCATACTAAAAACCGATATATTGAGTGAAAACATAAAAGTCCGTTTTTCTCGAAAACGGTAAGATACAGCTAAAACAAGCCAAATCTGTGATCACTTCAATTTCATACTAAAAACCAATATTTTGAGGGAAAATATAAAAGTCCGTTTTTCTCGAAAACGGTAAGAGATACAGCAAAAACAAGCCAAATCTGCGATCACTTTTATTTCATACTAAAAACCGATATTTTGAGTGAAAATATAAAAGTCCGGTTATCACTTTTATTTCATACCAAAAACCGTTATTTTGAGTGAAAACATAAAAGTCCGTTTCTCTTGAAAACCGTAAGAGATACAGCAAAAAACAAGCCAAATCTGTAATCACTTTTATTTCATACTAAAAACCGATAATTTGAGTGAAAATATAAAAGTCTGTTTTTCTCGAAAACGGTAAGAGATACAGCAAAAACAAGCGAAATCTGTGATCATTTTTATTTCATACTAAAAACCGTTATCTGAGTGAAAACATAAAGGTCCGTTTTTCTCGAAAACGGTAAGAGGGATACAGCAAAAACAAGCGAAATCTGTGATCACTTTTATTTCATACTAAAAACCGATATTTTGAGTGAAAACATATAAGTCCGTTTTTCTCCAAAACGGTAAGAGATACAGCAAAAACAAGCGAAATCTGTGATCACTTTTATTTCATACTAAAACCCGATAATTTGAGTGAAAACATAAAAGTCTGTTTTTCTCAAAAACGGTGAAAGATACAGCAAAAACAAGCGAAATCTGTGATCACTTTTATTTCATGCCAAAAACCAATATTTTGGGAGAAAATATAAAGTCCGTTTTTCTCGAAAACGATAAGAGATACAGCAAAAACAAGCCAAATCTGTGATCACTTTTATTTCATACTAATAACCGTTATTTTGAGTGAAAACATAAAAGTCCATTTTTCTCGAAAACGATAAGAGATACAGCAAAAACAAGACAAATCTGTGATCACTTTTATTTCATACTAAAACCCGACATTTTGAGTGAAAACATAAAAGTCCATTTTTCTCGAAAACGATAAGAGATACAGCAAAAACAAGCGAAATCTGTGATCACATTTATTTTACACTAAAAATCGTTATTTTGAGTGAAAACATAAAAGTCGTTTTTCTCGAAAACGGTAAGAGATACAGCAAAAACAAGCGAAATCTGTGATCACTTTTATTTCATACCAAAAATCAATATTTTGAGTGAAAATATAAAAGTCCGTTTTTCTCGAAAACAGTAAGAGATACAGCAAAAACAAGCGAAATCTGTGATCACTTTTATTTCATAATAAAACCAATATTTTGAGTGAAAACGTAAAAGTCCGTTTTTCTCGAAAACGGTAAGAGATACAGCAAAAACAAGCGAAATCTGTGATCACTTTTATTTCATACTAAAACCCAATATTTTTAGTGAAAACATAAAAGTCCGTTTTTCTCGAAAACGGTAAGAGATACAGCAAAAACAAGCGAAATCTGTGATCACTTTTATTTTATACTAGAAACCGTTATTTTGAGTGAAAACATAAAAGATCGTTTTTCTCGAAAACGGTAAGAGATACAGCAAAAACAAGCGAAATCTGTGATCACTTTTATTTCATACTAAAACCCAATATTTTGTGTGAAAATATAAAAGTCCGTTTTTCTCGAAAACGGTAAGAGATACAGCAAAACAAGACAAATCTGTGATCACTTTTATTTCATGCTAAAAACCATTATTTTGAGTCAAAACATAAAAGTCCGTTTTTCTCGAAAACGGTAAGAGATACAGCAAAAACAAGCCAAATCTGTGATCACTTTTATTTCATACCAAAAACCAATATTTTGGGTGAAAATATAAAAGTCCGTTTTTCTCGAAAACGGTAAGAGATACAGCAAAAACAAGCGAAATCTCTGATCACTTTTATACTAAAACCCGATATTTTGAGTGAAAACATAAAAGTCCGATTTTCTCGAAAACGGTAAGAGATACAGCAAAAACAAGCCAAATCTGTGATCACTTTTATTTCATACTAAAACCCGATATTTTGAGTGAAAACATAAAAGTCCGTTTTTCTCGAAAACGGTAAGAGATACAGCAAAAACAAGCCAAATCTGTGATCACTTTTAATTCATACCAAAAACCAATATTTTGATTGAAAATATAAAAGTCCGTTTTTCTCGAAAAAATCGTTATTTTGAGTGAAAACATAAAAGTCCGTTTTTTTTTTCGAAAACGGTAAGAGATACAGCAAAAACAAGCCAAACCGGTGATCACTTTTATTTCATACTAAAACCCTATATTTTGAGTGAAATCATAAAAGTCCGTTTTTCTCGAAAACGGTAAGAAATACAGCAAAAACAAGCGAAATCTGTGATCACTTTTATTTCATACTAAAACCCGATATTTTGAGTGAAAACATAAAAGTCCGTTTTCTCGAAAACGGTATGATATACAGCAAAAATAAGCGAAACCTGTGATCACTTTTATTTCATACAAAACCCAACATTTTGAGTGAAAACATACAAGTCCGTTTTTCTCGAAAACGGTAAGAGATACAGCAAAAACAAGCGAAATCTGTGATCACTTTTATTTCATACTAAAACCCGATAATTTGAGTGAAAATATAAAAGTCCGTTTTTCTCGAAAACGGTAAGAGATACAGCAAAAACAAGCCAAATCTGTGATCACTTTTATTTCATGCCAAAAACCAATATTTTG
>NC_060954.1:53282386-53284886 GCF_022045245.1 Lucilia cuprina
CTATCTATCTATCTATCTATCTATCTATCTATCTATCTATCTATCTATCTATCTATCTATCTATCTATCTATCTATCTATATCTATCTATCTACACAATACATAATTAATTTTTCCATTCATCTGGCAATCCTATATTTCGCTGGAACAAACGACGAATCATTATTTGTGTTCTTAATTGATAAACAAGAACAATTGATGAGAATCTGAGTGTAAGAAATGCAAAAAAAATATATATTAATAAGATCATCAAAGTCAATGGGTAAATTTAATAAAAATGTCATTTAAACAAATTGATCGCAATGAAATTAACAATGATATTTTTTAGTATATAATTTCTAACAAATGAATATATTCTATAAGACTAGTTTGGGTGGAGTGGTTGGCGGTTTGCAACCGTCAGCGAAATTAAACGTAATAGAGAAATTAAGTCAATTTTTTTGTGTATTGTCATGTTTTGGAATTTACAATTTATTTATAAAGTATTTAAGTGCATTAGTTAGAGAAAAAAATCAAACCTTAAGGCATTCATGCATGCAATTGTTGCTGGCACACGTATTTCTAGTTCAAAATCGATTTAAAAAAAAACGAAAAACCTCATAACCAAATGTTTAACAACAATTTCACCCAAAATAAAAAATATAAAACCTAAAAAAATCATGTTTTTCTATTTCAGTTGTTATTGTTTGTTAACCATGGAAAACTTACTCGCAAACAAACATTTATGATAAAATATAAATTCTTTTTTTTTAGTTTAATTTTTGCTTAGAAAAACGTTTTTTGGTTTACAATTTACCACAGGATCATGCATGAATCTCGATTAGATATTCTACGAGAAATAATTTGAAAATGATGACAGTTAACGATATAAAGACGACAAAAAATTCAAAAACGAATTAAAAACAAAAAACCTCCAAAACTACGGAAAAGCGAGAGACAAACAAGAAATAACATTAACAAGACAGGCAGTTTAGGTTCTGTTTTTCTATGACAATTTAAAGAACGTAGTTAAAAGATGTTTTGAAAAGGGTTTTTAAAGGGGAAGGAAAATTTCGGAAATTCAGTAAATTATAAAAAATATCAGGCCAATTATGAATAATAACTTCCCGGGATTTTATTGCCGTTTGCATGCTTTATGTATAGGAGGGGGTAAAAACTCCCCGGGAATAGGTCTGTATGTATACATATATATTTTTTAATCCTATTTCTCAGACTTGAATATTTTGAGATGTCTATTCATCCTATTCTCGTGGAGCTAACTTTCCTGATTGTGTCCAACAGTTTTGCTTTTGTCAGATTAACTTTTCTTCCCTTTATAACAAAAGTGTTGTTGTAGCTTATCTCTTTAACTCTTTCACGGACACCGGTGTCTCAAGATTTTTTTACATTTCATTATCGATCAAGGGCGTAAAGGTTAAAGGTTATTTCTAAAGTAAAATAAGTTAGTTTTGATAAAAAGGATAATATCCTGCGATAGCCTTCGAAAACACTTTTTCCATTTTTGATTAAAAATAATCAAAATAAAGTGTATGGAGAACTCATATCCATAAAACGTCTAGCGGTTTAGTTTTGTGCGTGAACTAGTTAAAGATTATTCGGTTTATGTAGTCTATTACGTTCCAATATTTGATCACCTGATAAAGCCTTGTGGCTTTCGCTAAATATATATTTTTTTAATCCAGTTTACATATTCCCTTATGTCACAGGCTAGAGTTGGGATTATTTTGGTGTATTTTCTTCATTTTCAATAAGACTGTTTTGTCTACAATTTAAGACCGATCTACGAAGCATTGGCTTCCGCTTGATCATAATATTCTATCTAGATTTAGTGCATCACAGTTTTAGAGTTAAAAACCTCAAGTAAAAGCATTTGACATGAGTGTTGTATTAGAGAAGTTTGTAATGTGCTAGGTCCTAAGGATCTTACGTATGACAGATACCCTAAAATGTTAATTGCATTGTAATATTTCCGAAATCTTGAGCAGTTGTTAAAGTTATATTCCAAAGTAATAGGAAAGTTCCAAAAGAGAATTTGATTGCAATTAAAGATGCAACTATGTTAAGGGTTTCAACTATTAACCGATTTTAATAACTCTTTCTGGATTTTACTCCGATATTGCAACTTATTAAAGAAAGCAGATCTAACTTCCAGTTTAAAGCATATGATTGGTATTTGTCCTAATGTTTCGATTGACCATCTTACTCTATCTGGACACAGTGCTTTGGAATTAAAGTTCTTTAAACAAAATCATTTGGCTTGATAAGGTCAAGAAATTTTAATGGCAATTAAAAATGCAACTATGTTTAGGATTTTAGCTATAACCCGATTTCAGTAACCCCTACTTGATTTTTCCCAGACATTCCACCCTTTATATCAAATTATTGTGTTTTTTTTTGTTGTTGTGCCCCAGTAGTAGTGTTTGTGTGTATGTGGTATTTGGAATAAATTTGGTAGGTACTAGTTTTATAGTATGTCGTGCCTTTTTATTTGCCAACAAACT
>NC_060954.1:53289886-53337904 GCF_022045245.1 Lucilia cuprina
AGTGATAAAGGATACATTAAATGCACCACTATACTTGCAACATTTATATAATCGTTTAATTCAATACGATATACTGCAACTTTAGTAAAAATAATATAAAGATTAAATTGTTTGAGTCTTGTTCGATATTCAATTAAAATCATTAAAGTAATTGCTATAGGTTTGTTTAACATTATATGAATGTACTATAATCATTGGTAGTTTGAGAATAGTAAATTATTTGAAATTCTTTTGATGATCTTGTCAAACAAGATGTTTGAATAAATTGAGTCTAAAATGTTTTTTTTAATAAGTAATGGAAAATTTGCATTTAAACAAACTATTAAAAAAAGAAGAACTAGTATCTAGTTAGACTTTTAAGCAAGTAGATAGATAGACTAATAAATAAATTAAGAAATGGATAGATAGATAGATAGATAGATAGATAGATAGATAGATAGATAGATGGATAGATAAATAGATGGATAGATAAATAGATAAATAAATAGAAAAATAGATAGATAGATAGATAGATAGATAGATAGATAGATATATATATATAGATAGTTAGATAGATAGATAGATAGATAGATAGATAGATAGATAGATAGAATAAATTATATCAACTAATCCCTTTCAACATCTCGTTCAAATTATTTCAGTTCCTTCAAATAATCCTCGCTATATCATTGTATGTTTAAGGTTATTAGGAAAACGTTGAACTTTTTAATTGCCTGGAAAATACTTAATTAAACCTCTGTCTTGGCACACATATTTAGTTTTTTTTTTTTTTGCTTCATAAAACAATTAAATGCAGCCCTGTCGCCAATATTTGTTCAACATACGAGGAAACACAACACCAATGTTGTATTTTCGAAAGAAAATGTTTTTACTTGTTTTTTTGCTGTTTTTTTTTTTTGCTCTTCATAAAACATGCTTAAATTTAATTGCAGTTTTAGTTTTCAACAAACAAAAAAAAAAACAAAATGATCTTCATTCATTAGGCAGTAAAACGTGAGATTGTCTTTTGTTTTGTATGAAAGAAGCACAATGTTTTAAATTTCTAAATTTGAAAACATTAAATTAATTAAAATTGATATTTGAAATAAAGGACTAAGAGCAATAGCTAGATAAAAAAAGATTTAAAGCAGCTTCATTATTTTGGTTATTAAAGTATGAATTATGTATTAGCTAAACATGTAAGATCATTAGAAGAAAATAATCAATAATACACTACTATATTCTTTTCAAGAATTTTCCATATCGTGGGATCTAGCAGCTCTCTTTTTTTCATATATATTCTTTTGACAAAAAAAAAAAAAAAACAATTGACATGATAATCTTCTTTAATTTATGAAGCAAAAAAAAAACTGATCTATAGAAATAATTTTTACAATTCTAATGAACTTCATTCATTCAGTGCAAGCGCATTTCTTTTTTCCTTTAAACTTATTGATTCCATTAATTTGCTATTATTCACACAAACATTTGAAAAAATAGTTAATTTGAATAAGAATAATAGTAGCGAACGAGTATTAGAAGAAAAATGATTAATGATGATCAGTAGCAACTGTTGACATTGAAAAGATCACTTGTAACTTGTGTAGACACAAAATCACCATAAAAATAGATCTGCTGTTCGTTAAAGCAACTTCTTTAGCAATTCATAAAATTCAAATATAATGTTCATATTTGAACAATAGCTGTCATTCATAACGAATGATTCTAGACTTGAATACTTGGTTACTGCAGTTAATAATAGTTATTTGACTGACAGACCAACGAACTGACGCATGTGTATCTTTTGAATCTTGAACATTTTTTTGTAAGGAAGAACATTTTTTCAACATTCAAAGTTTTCAAAACTAATAGAGACATTTTATTTATATGAAATAGGTTTTAAGTTCAAAACTTCATTTCTTCATTTGCAGTTTTAAATTATTCTGAGAAATCCAAATAAATGATTCACTATAAAAATTGATCTGTATAATAATAGGAAAAGTTTTTAAGTTCTTTTCAATTCTTTATGAATATTAAATCGGTCAAGTGGGTGCTGGCTTTAAAATTTCCCAGCTTTTCTCCTCAACAACACCTGCTTCGTTTAGATTTAAAAAGAAATTATTAAAAAATGCAAAATTTCAATTTAAAGGTGCAAAAAGAAATTCAATTTTTTTTAAATACCGTTTGTCAATCTTTAAGTTATTAAATTTTTTGCCTAAACTGAACTGTAAAGTGAAGAGAGAGAGAGTGCAGAAAAAAAAACACACCTTGTAGATTATCAGTTTATTTTCCCTTTAAAAGACGATGTTGGTTGGGTTCGTTCTATGGATTTTTTTCACAAATCTTTCGTTATAATGGTACATCAATTATATTCATTTTATTGTAATTTACAACGCCTACCACCTTTCAACGCGATTATTTCGCATTGCATTCAAGAGATAGCCTTTGAGAAAATAGCTAGAGCAACAGCATTAATACAATAAGGAAAAAATAAGAAATCCTTTCCTAGACTATGGCATGGCCTGCCAAACAATGAGGATGAGGAAGCAATAGACGTATGAAATTCCGTTGAAAAGTCGTATACAAAGTTTCTCTAGGAAAACCGCTGTTCCACACAACAGTCAAATAGACATTTCATCGCACCGATCAATCTCTAGTTTTCTTCTATACGTCTTTTTGTTATTGTGGTTTTGGCTTCCACAAAAAAAAAAAGAAGTATAAATTTAAAATATATATTTTTTTCTTAACTTTAATTTGGTTTTCAGTGCAAATATATGTATAAAGTAGTATGTAGGGAAATAAGTGATGTTAAAGACTGAATTCTAAATAATGTTTTAGTGTGAAAAGAGTTTTTGTGGTAGAATCCGTCTCTGGAGCTTTTACGCTTAAGCTTCATTGATTTTGACTGTCTATCTATTTATCTATCTATCTATCTATCTATCTATCTATCTATCTATCTATATATCTATCTATCTATCTATCTATCTATCTATCTATCTATCTATCTATCTATCTATCTATCTATCTATCTATCTATCTATCTATCTATCTATCTATCTATCTATCTATCTATCTATCTATCTATCTATCTATCTATCTATCTATCTATCTATCTATCTATCTATCTATCTATCTATCTATCCACCATTGACCGATCTGTTAAATGATTCCATTCATTTAAAACTCGGAATAAAATCTTTTAAAAATGCAACAATTATGCGGCTCTTGAAACTATATTTCTCTATGTAGTTGCTGGTTAGAAAAAAAGAGGAATAATAGTACAAAAAATAGCAAGCCGTTAAACTAGATCGCACACTAGAGATAGAGGCGTGCCTCCTAGCTAAAAATGTTTGTACGTGTTGGTATTACGTCCAATAAAAACTAGCAACAAAAAAGTTTATTTAAGAAAAAAAAAATATTAAATAAAATCAACGTTTAATATAACAGCAAGAGATGCTTTCTTTCTTCCACGTTCGCAAACTCCACTCTTGAGTGTGTCCGTCTGCTAGTATGTTTGTCTGTATGTCTAACTAACTGACTATCTGTTTTGTCTATATAAAAATGTTGCCTTTTATACCTTGATTTCTTTAAAAAAATCTCACTGAATTTGCAATAACTGCAGTTTTATTTGTTGTATTGTAGGCAGTGGCAGAGGTATTGTTTTTCTTATAAATTATAGTGTAGCGGGCTATGAGTGATGCAATTGTTGTTGCCACATTTCCAGATTTTAAACAAAATATACAAATAAACCAAAAAAATGGTCCTATAAAACTTTGCAAATATTTTAGACAACAAACGAAGTAACAAATATAACAATGAAATTATAAAGGCTCAAAAAATAAAACAATTTAATAATACGATTAAATTTATAACTTACAACACAATACAGCTTTTTTGTGGTAGAGGGGGGAAGATGAAGTTAGATCTCTTTGTAAAAATTGTACCACATCACAGTTTAAATGTTTTGTGTGTAAGTTGTAGTTGCTTAGTCATTGTTGCACCAATATCGTATTGGTAGTAGATGTCATAAAATGATATTCTAAATTTCAAAATTGATATGTCAATTTATTAATTTGTTATTTAGTTTTATATTATTAATTACTTAATTAAATACATGAACAAGTGTCAATTTGTAGTTTAAGCTTGTCTGAATAAATTTCGAAAAGTATTAATAATATTTTTCAATAAAAAAATATATTTTTTGTTATTCGTGGAAAATGATCAAAATAAGTTATATCATCAAACTATGGAATATTTATTTATATATATATATATCTATCTATCTATCTATCTATCTATCTATCTATCTATCTATCTATCTATCTATCTATCTATCTATCTATCTATCTATCTATCTATCTATCTATCTATCTATCTATCTATCTATCTATCTATCTATCTATCTATCTATCTATCTATCTATCTATCTATCTATCTATCTATCTATCTATCTATCTATCTATCTATCTATCTATCTATCTATCTATCTATCTATCTATCTATCTATCTATTAAAAGTAAATATAAGAGCAGAATTTCCGGAAACACCTATATTTTCCCATAAACAATCCATGATGACGCACTGTTCAGTTTTGAACAAAGAAGATCAAATGAAAATGTAAAACATATTCAGCATAAACTCATTGTTAACAATCGGAATATAGAGGAATCAATAGACAATATTTAGCGGTTTTAGTTAGGAGATATTATTTGTGAATTGCATATGTTGTGTTGTAAGTATCTGATACTCTAAAAACACATGTTGAACAAATATATTTATTTATTTCGCTTTATATTGCAACTTATAGAGATGCAGAAGGCATTCAGTAAGACTTAGGTTTTGCAAATGCAAACAATATCAATGAAGTCAAAGCAAACCAAAGCCACTCCCCAGAAAAAAACTGAAATAACAAACAATTTGCTAGAGAAAATTTATATATGACGATGTCGGGCGGTGTGTGAATGTCCGCATGCGCACCATGCTGCTACGTGAAAGATGAAATGAATGCCACAGATATTATTACTCAAAATATAGTTAAACTACCAAAACGTACATTTGTATGAATTGTAAACAACAATTATTTAAGTTTTTTTCGATTTTTTTTTCGGTGTGTGTTGCATGCCACATAAAGTTGGGCTATTGTGTACTATGAATGTAGACAAAACACCAAAATTAGAAGTGTGTTTAAATAACGCGTTACCTTTATATGATTTTATATGTTTGTTCTTTTGTTGTTGCTGGAATTTTGTACCTATTACGATAATCGTGTTGAAGGAAGAACTAAACTAACGGTAATAATTGATGTTAAAATCGTAAATAACGGTTTAACATTTATTTTATAGCAACGAGAAATAAATTGTAAATTTTAGTAAATAAAATCAAATTATAAGAATAAGACTAAAGATGGAAGATATATATCAGAAGATTGATAACTTATGGATTAATTAGTTTATTCTAAAAAAACTTACCTGTTTAACTTTATTATGTTTATATCTTCCGAATTAGTGTTTCAAAACTCTTTTGTGGATTATTCGCAACTCATAATTCTTTCTTCTTTTCCCCTTTTAAGTTTTCTACACTTTTAAATTTAAATTTCTGTTGTTACGTTTTTATGTGAAGAAGACCCACTATTAACATTCACCACCTGCTGTGTTTGCTAATGCTGCAAATAGATCAAAAAATTTATAAAAGATTAAAATTTGCACATAAACTAAATATAATAATATAGATTTTAAACAATGGACAACAGTGTTTTTTTTTGTGATAATTATAATCTAAAAATATTAAAAAAAAAATTACAAAATCAGCTTATAGAAACTTTACTCAATGAATATTTTTTTAATCAATTTATAACCTGGTGCTTAGGTGTTGTCCTCATTTAAATTGGTATTTTTTATAAAAGGAAATAAAAGAAACTTTTAAGCTTTTGTTGTTTAAGGAAACAATATGATGTACCGGAAATTGAATTTATGTTTATAAAATATGTATGTTGATATACCGACATCAAATGGATGAGCTGAGTTTTAAAGAATTATGTAATCTTCAGGTGAGGAAGTTCAGACTTATACTTACCAAGGGAATCACGGTAAGTATAAATGTTTGACATTTAAATGTCATCATAAATTCGCCATATTAAGAGAGATATCTTAACATATGAACATTTTCTAGTTTTTCTCCTATTGGCCAGGTTGTAGTGTATGTTTAGCCAATCAAAACTGTATTATATTTTTTTAATGTTTTAATAACTTTAATGGTTGCTTTCAAACCTGTCATCGTGCTTGAGCTTTAATTATAACAGCTAGATATGTCTTATTATTTTTAATTACTATATTAATAATAATTTACACGCATACATACACATATGTAAATGTGAGAAAATGGAATCTAAAAAGCATTAAGAAACGTGTCATAATCCTACGTCCCTCTTTTAAAGGCATATACGACCAGAAGAAACGCATTTCGGTATGGATAGATATATATATAGATAGATAGATAGATAGATAGATAGATAGATAAATAGATAGATAGATAGATAGATAGATAGATAGATAGATAGATAGATAGATAGATAGATAGATAGATAGATAGATAGATAGATAGATAGATAGATAGATAGATAGATAGATAGATAGATAGATAGATAGATAGATAGACATTTATACATTTCTCGAAGTTGAAAAATTTTTTTATCGAATTTTAAAATATCACAACTTCGCCTAATATACAAAAATTTTTAACTCTATAAATTAATAAAATCTGCTAAATATCTATAGAAAATAAAACTATTACTATACCTTTATAATTCCACAAAATAAATAGAAAAAAAATTACAATTTAAAATCATCATACAAACATAAATATATAGATTTTTACAACTTACACGTAGTCTTTTGCAGATATAGCTCTATTGATATTGTAAAACATGTAAAATATTCGTTCGAATACAAATAATAGTTAAAATATCTTGATTAAAGAAAAGCCAAATAAATGTTTAGACATCAATATGTCCAAATAGAAACTCCACCCATTTGTTAAATTGTAAAATGTCCCATGTAAAATGTGGTTTTGTGTAAAAGGACATTGGAAATGAAGTATGATAGACAGAAAAATGGACAGACGATCGGACAGTATACACGACTATTAAGAAAATAGGCAAAATATTCATTCGCATACAAGTGTGTGGCAAAAGCATTTAAAATTGAAATGACTGGGCAATCAAATACATTGCGTTAAGTGAAATGCAAAAGGTTCTGATGATGAAAAACATCAGAAGTTTTTGCTAGAACTGAACTAAAACTTAAATAGAACTGCACTTGAACTGAACCAGATCTCAACTAGAACTCAACTAGAACTGAACCAGAACTGAACTAGAACTGAACTAGAACTGAACTAGAACTGAACTAGAACTGAACTAGAACTGAACTAGAACTAAACAAGAACTGAACTAGAACTGAACTAGAACTGAACTAGAACTGAACTAGAACTGAACTAGAACTGAACTAGAACTGAACTAGAACTGAACTAGAACTGAACTAGAACTGAACTAGAATTGAACTAGAATTGAACTAGCAATGAAACTAGGACTAATTTAAAAATGACTTAGAAAAGTACTAGAAATAAACTTAGGCCGAACTTAAAAAGTATTGCCTTTTTCACATAAACCTACGATATAATTGTCAAAGAGTGGAACAACTGAATACAAATACTTTGAAATTAAAGAAAATTTCCAAATAATATACATATATTGATAATAGAAATAAATTGTACTTATGTACGTACCGATGTGTAAATGTTTATAAAACAGGTGTAGCCCAAGATTATTTTAAAGAATAGAAAAAAGTGCAAAGTAAAGGAAATGTAAAGGGTTTCTAACTTAATTAATTTGAAAAGATTACATGACTAATAATGAACAATAGATTTGACATAAAATTTAAAAAGGGAGGATGATGTTGTGTCAACAAGGATGATGAAAACATTTAGGTTCTATTAGCATCGTTGTCAAATAAAGGAAATGACTATAGATATAGACGAGATAAAAGACTATCTATAGTCTATACTATAGACTAAACTACAACTAAATATCTTTAATTTTATGATCGTTAAGCAGTAAAAATAAAACTTTGTTTTATGAAAGAAGTAATTAACAATTGTAAAAATTAAATAATAAAATTGTAATAAAAAAACAATAAACATTAAAACGCATTATTTAGTTTTTAAACAAAAATACTTTGAACCCGTTCAAAACTTAAGCTTCAAAAGTTACACTCTAAAAGATTCCTAAGTATAAAAATACACCCTCGCAAAATGCAAATTTTAAAATTTTTTACCGGATATTTGTTTATATAGAAATCCATTATTTTGTTTATAAATTTCACTTGTTTATAATTAAATTCTGTGTGATTTTTTTTTATAAAAAATAATTTATATTCATGTGTGGATTGATAACACAGAGTGTTATTTTATAATATTGAATAATAAATTAAGACTCACACTTAAATTATTGTGATAATGCATTTTTTTCTTTATTTTGCGAATAAGCTTTAAGTATTTTTTTTTTTTTCATTTTAGATTAAAGTCCTATTTGACTTTATAAAAACAAAACAAATACTATTATAACTTTTATAAAATTCTATTTGTTTGAAAATGATTTCATTTCGAGTGCACTTGATGGGGCGATTAATTAAGTGTATAAAACAAACAAATATAAAATGCACCTTATAGACGAGTATGAAGCATTTATTTTTATATATTTGATATTAAATATATGTATAATTGTTTATATAAAGAATATAAACAATTAGAAAAAATATATATAAATTTTTATCCAAAATCACAAAATTACTGACTATACTGATAATAATTAATATATATAATCACCCCTATTCTGCTCTTCGATTACGTTTACGCATTCAGTTACGCAATGGGCGAAAAAAAGGTATTACAACAAAAAACTGAATCGTAAGAAAAAGAAAAAGCAATTCAATTTTCCATTCACTACGAACAAGGCTATCGACAAGACTTTATACTAGACTATAGATTATAAACTAGACTATAGACTAGACTATAGACTAGACTATAGACTATACTATAGACTTGACTATAGACTAGACTATAGACTAGACTATAGACTAGACTAAAGACTAGACTATAGACTAGACTATAGACTAGACTATAGACTAGACTATAGACTAGACTCAAGACTAGACTATAGACTAGACTATAGACTAGACTCAAGACTAGACTATAGACTAGACTATAGACTAGACTATAGTCTAGACTAGACTATAGTCTAGACTAGACTATAGACTAGACTATAGACTGAAATATAGACTAGACTATAGGCTAAACTATAGACTACACTATAGACTAGATTATATACTAGATTGTAGACTAGACTATAGACTATACAGACAATATGGACTATATAGGCTACGATATACACTAGACTATAAACTAAACTATCGACAAGACTATAGACTAGACTATAGACTAGACTATAGACTAGACTATAGACTAGACTATAGACTAGACTATAGACTAGACTATAGACTAGACTATAGACTAGACTATTGACTAGACTATAGATTAGACTATAGACTATACAGACAATATGGACTATATAGGCTACGATATACACTAGACTATAAACTAAACTATGGACAAGACTATAGACTAGACTATAGACTAGACTATAGACTAGACTATAGACTAGACTATTGACTAGACTATAGACTAGACTATAGACTAGACTATAGACTAGACTATAGACTAGACTATATAAACTATAGACTAGACTATATAATATTGACTAGAGTTATATCCTACTGTAGGTTAGGCTACTGACAAGACTAAAAACTAGACTAGACAATAGACTAAACTATATATTAGTTTAAACACTGTCCTAGACTGTAGACTGTAGTCGAGAATATAGACTAGTTTATAGTTCAGACCTTCGATAATTCAGATCATCGCTATAGTAAAAACTTCTATATAATCTAGATAATATACATTTATAGGATCTATTGTAATGTGATAGATTCATTGTTTTTGCCAATTTTTTTTCTACACAAATTGATATTTTAATTTAATTTACCCTAAAATATTGAAATAACTTTTTAAGCAAATTATATATCAAATTAAATCATAAATTTATAACTAAACATAAGATAATTGAATTCTTCATATTTCTTACAGCATGTATAAGGGGCATCTGACTGGGATATATGTATTCGATCGAACAGTGAATTAACTCAATTTATATGTATTATATACATTCAAACAATTCAAGCAACGTCTTTTTTACTTCAGCAAAAATGTTGCCGAGATAATTAATGATGCCGTAGACAACACACCACCACAACACAGAGAATGCACACTGGGAAAATAAACGTATAGAGAGATCTAGTGTCTATGACTAATATACGAATATTTGTTCATAGGCTGACCAGGATTCTTATACATTCACACATACTATAATGTAAACATTAATTTTGAACCTCTAGTCTCTATCAGGTATCTAAAAGCAAAGTCCTAACAAAATCTATGGCTATAGATGATGATGGTGATATTTTTGTCTTTCAAGAAAAAAGCTAAACATCACGTATTTAGTTTTTTTGTTTTTTTTTTTATGATGAAAATGATCACCGCTGTCTGTCTATCTTTTTCTTGTGATCATTGATTTCTGAACGATTTGTGCTCGTTGTACTGCATGTCGTATGCGTGTAAGTACAATTTATTTTCATAACAGTTTAAACTGCAACACCACTGCCACACGTACCAGGTTTTCTTGTCTTAGTTGGCGAATGATGATGACGATAATGGTGCAGTCACTATGTCCACAGCACATCGAGCACAAATAATGCAAAAAGTTTCAAGTTTAAACTAAAATAACTAATATAGTTTATATTGTACTAAGGATTCCCTACACCAAATATGAATAAATAAGTCTATTTAATCAAATAAAGAAAAATAATAGTCGTCTATAGTCCAGACTAAGGATTATATAGCCAGACAAAAGATTATACAAAAAACTAAAGACTCCGTTTAGCTGAAACTATTAGAAAGACAATAGATTAGACTATACTCTAGACTAGACTATAGAGTAGAATAGAGACTCGATAATAGACTTGACTAAACTATCTATCTGTCTATCTACCAATCACTCTATCTATCTATCTATCTATCTATCTATCTATCTATCTATCTATCTATCTATCTATCTATCTATCTATCTATCTATCTATCTATCTATCTATCTATCTATCTATCTATCTATCTATCTATCTATCTATCTATCTATCTATCTATCTATCTATCTATCTATCTATCTATCTATCTATCTATCTATCTATCTATCTATCTATCTATCTATCTATCTATCTATCTATCTATCTATCTATCTATCTATCTCTATCTATCTATCTATCTATCTATCTATCTATCTATCTATCTATCTATCTATCTATCTATCTATCTATCTATCTATCTATCTATCTATCTATCTATCTATCTATCTATCTATCTATCTATCTATCTATCTATCTATCTATCTATCTATCTATCTGTCTATCTTTCTATTATACTATTCTTATTTTAGACTAGACTATGGCCTAGACTATAGACTATAGAATAGACTACAGAGTAGACTGCAGACTAGATTACAGAATAGTCTACAGATTATACTGTTGACTAGATAATAGACTTGACTTCAGGATAGATTATAGATTAGACTAAAAAATAGATTATAGAATAGATTATAGACTAGACTATAGGCTAGACTAAAGGCTAGACTAAAGGCTAGAATATAGATTCGACTATATACTAGACTATAGACTGGACTATACTCTAGACTAAACAAAACAAATACAAAACCTAAAATACCATTTCAATAAAAACATTCTACAAAAACCGCGACATTATAATAATAAATCGCTGATCATATGTGCAGTAATGCGTTACCATCCATAATATTATCCCTGACGATCAATCAATTTGATCGCATCATACATAAAGTTGGATACGCTTGCTCATACTGATATGTAGTTAGTTAAGAAGGCATTTTTTTTTGTGTATGGTGGCCAACAAACATCATTATAAATATACTGATTCGTACAGATTGTAAATTAAGCTTAAATATTAACTTGCACCTTACAACAAAACTGGACACTGACAGTGTGTCTTCTTCGACATGTGAACAACATTCATTTATAAAGCTTCTGCTATTTTTCTTTAAGCAAAACAAAAATAACAAAAATCTTGGAGATATTTTTGAAAAAGTAGGGGAAAAATGGTAGAAACTATCGATCGTTTAATAGATGGATGAATGATCATGCGATCATGGTTTTGGTGGCTTGGTGATCATGTTGTGATCACTGACAGTTGATAGGACTTGTTGGCGCATGCTTGTACTATGTATGTATTTTTATCTTTGGTTCTTTTTTTCACTTTTCTGTTATAATTTTTATTAAAACGTGAACTTATATCGTTTTGTAATTTAATATTGTCGTCTTTATTATATATTTTCTTTAAAAAATCTTGTAATCGGAGCAATATAATTTTATCGTTTTATATATGATTACACACATACTCGCTGATTGTTTATAACTACTTGTTGAATGAATTGTTTTGTTACTTTAACTTATGTTGTCTTAAAAAAAAAAACGTAAAACGTTTTGAAAATAATCCATCCATAATAAATAGCGGCTTTTTTCGATTACTTTAATATCAGACAAAAGCTACAATTACTGTCATCCTTAATAATAAGAAATTGATTTGTTATTGTAAGTGTTTTCATAAAAAAATTTACGTTTTTTTTTTCAAAATTTATTATTATTTTAAGAGATCAATATATAAAAAGAATTTTTTTTATTAAAGATTTTTCATATTTTACATCGATTTACAATAGAAAACAAAAATTATCACAGAATGTATTCTTTTATTAAAGATCGAGTTTTAATTGAAAATTTGACGATTTTTAAGCAATTTTTTTAATTATGGAAGTGTAACGTAATAAATTTGATTAAATAAAACATAAGTGATCAACAATAATAAATAATACAATCAAAACCCAAATATTAACAGAGTTTTATTTTGAAAAAGAGCAAAATATTTTTTGAGGAATTATGAGGAATTACAATTTGATGATTCGGATTAACAACTTTTCGAAAATAATACAGCAGAAAGCTATTCAAATTAGATATGTTAATATAAAAAGGCGAATGTTACTCCCGATAAATATTTATTTTCTTTAGTTTAAATTGATACAAGTAATATTGGATTAACTCCATTTGATACAGAATGTATATAAAGTCCAAACAAAAGAGTAGACTTAAAAATAAACTTGACAAAAGACCAGACTATAAATTATACTAAAGAATAGATTATTGACTATAGTATAGCGACTAGACTATAGACAGGACTATAGACTGTATAGTCTAGTCTATAGACGGGACTAGACTAAAACTTTTTAGTCTAGTCTATAGAGCAGACTGGACTATAATACTGTAGATTAGACTATTGACTAGACACAAGACCATAAGTAGAACTATTCTTTAAACTAGACTAGCATATAGACTGGACTATAAACTAGACTATAGACTACCTATATGCTAGACAAGATATTAGACTGGACTAGACTATAGACTAGACTGTAGAGTAGGCTATAGACTAGATTATAGACTAGAGTATAGACTAGACTATAGACTAAACTATAGACTAGACTAGAGTATAGACTAGACTATAGTATAGTCGAGAAGTCGGAAAAAGTCGACTTTTTATAAAATACTAGAAGTCGACTTTTAATTAAATGAAAAAAGTCGAAAAATCGACATTTCATAATCATAAAACTTTTAACTAAATGCAAAAAGTGGAAAAGTCGACTTTTCGTTTTAAGAACCCTAGACTATAGACTAGATTATAGACTAGGCTATAGACTTTACCGTAGACTAGACTGTAGAGTAGACTATAGACTAGACTATAGACTGGACTATATCCTAGACTATAAACTAGGTTATTATTGCAGAGACTATAGACTAGTTTATATATAAACTAGGCTGTAGACTAACTATAGATTTCATGATAGACAAGAATATAAACTAGACTAATTATTAGACTAGACTATAAAGCCTAAAGACCAGATTATCTATCTATCTATCTATCTATCTATCTATCTATCTATCTATCTATCTATCTATCTATCTGTCTGTCTATCTATCTATCTATCTATCTATCTATCTATCTATCTATCTATCTATCTATCTATCTATCTATCTATCTATCTATCTATCTATCTATCTATCTATCTATCTATCTATCTATCTATCTATCTATCTATCTATCTATCTATCTATCTATCTATCTATCTGTCTATCTAATCGACTGATGGGTTTAAAAATTTTGTGTTAAATTAGATTTTCGAATAAAATAACGAATAACAATAAATGATTTTAAATTGACTATTTTGTAAAATTATCAAGAGAACTTACAGTTGAGATTAAGAAAAACTTTGCATTATTTTTTTATAGTTCAATTATAAAAGAATTTAAATACTATAATACTATTAGTTGGTATTCATAAATGTTTGCATAATACAATGAGTAAACTATTATAATTTATGGGCAAGAAAAACGATTTGTTGAAAAATTTTAAAATAAATATTCACTGATAAGTAGAAAGAATTAAATGTTTAATATATAAAAATTCTTTAAAAAAAAAAAACAAAATCCAATTTCCATCTTCAAATTCTAAGAATATTTTTTCGTTACAAAATAAAAGTGATGTTTTTTACTGATAAGAAAATCAAAACTCAAAAAATAATTATTGTGAATGATGAGTTCACATAGACATATTTATATATTTATATACGATTTGAATGTACCACAAACACCAGGGTCTTAAAACATTCAGATGCTGTTCAATAGCATTTTATAAATACTCAATAACAAAAGAGATAAGAAGCGATTCTTTTTTTTTCTGCTGTTTATATTTTGTATAGTAATAAAAAAAAAGATAATTTTGTCATAATTATGTGAGAGATTTAAAAATGTGAAATTTGAACTGTATTTGAAATAATGAAGATACATTATGTTGCGATTGTACAGAGATAAGTACAACTTGAATATAAATACAAATCCAATATATAGCTACATGTATAAAGTGACTGTATGCAGTGATCAAGAATGAAGTTCTCTGATCATGTCTCACAGTTGGACATAGAAGTGCGAGTAATGTGTTTTTTTGTCAAGTATCTTATTCATATATATGGCGGCATTATTAAGATATTAAAAACTGCGTTTCTTCTTCAACTTTTTGTGACTTTTTTTTTTTGTGAGAAATTTATGCGTTTAATGAACTTGCACAATATCAGTCAGTATAGATCGTTTCTTTTACGTTCCTCCACCCGTTTATGGTGTTTTCTGAATACGAAGGTTGATGTGTCGTTAATGATAAACTTTAAATAAGAAAACTCTTAAAAACACACAGTAGTAAAAATTAAGAAAAAAAAACTATAACTCAAATAACTTTTAAAGGTTTTAATGTTTTGAATGGCAGAGACACAATGCTAGTAGTTGATAGAAGTAAATGTGCAAACTTACTTCCACATTTACTATTTACAAAGTCATAAACATTGCAAAAAATTAAAAAAAAAATCAGTTTTAATTTAAACACAAAAATTTTCTAAAACTTGTTGTAAATTTCTTTGAACGAATCAAAATATTTTACACAGTCAAATAGTCAAGACAAACAGGCAACATTTTGTCGTAACCGTGTTTAACATTGTTGTTTTTGCAAAAAGTCTATATAATAAATAAAAATTGTATTAGGAGTGTTCCAGAGTGGCGGTTAATAAAAACTGTATAACTTAAGGATGTGAGATTGTTAGAATTTAAAGGGCTTTATGTATTACAAGCTGCTAAAGTATGGCCTAAACATCACAAAGTCCCTTTGGGGAAAGAAATTGATTCATTTGAAGGACTGAATGAATGAATGAATGTCGAAAGATTTAACGTGAGCACATGCCTTGACGGCTTTATCTCACGGTGAAACTACGGGATGACAGGCAACCATTGAATATTGACCTGACAATTCCCCAGCATATACTGGCGTACCACTACACGAACAGCAAGATGTACCAATCGGGTTTAGGAATCCAGCATATGCTGCTTTGTACACAGACCTGTTAGAAGAGAAATTTATCCAACCCATTAGGTATAGGATATATAAGTCCTTAAACCAATATTCTCTCCCCGCGATTTTGGGTATTAAACCACAGCCACTACGTGGATCCCGAAGGAACCTCAACCAACTGACCAGCCAGGACATAGTCCTGCGGGCAACTGGCCACCCGTAGTGCCAGATTATATGGTGCTCTGGTTAGACCTCATGCCAAGGATACATTTGACATCACCAGTTTATAGTCCCGTCAGACTAGAGGCATTGGTAGCAACTCTTCGCCCTGGGATTGCAATACACCATGATGGAGATTTCATCATGGAAACATGCCCCGGGGGGTCATTTGAAGGACTGGCCGAAAAAGTCTATATATGGAAGCTTAATATTCCATAATAACAAAACTTGGCCACATTTACTAAAAAGTAGATGGAAATTTTCGCCTTGTAGTCCAGACTTCACTTTACAACAGGGTATCCGATATTGGCTTGATTTGTTCTTAACCTCAAAAGATGAGAAGTTCTTATGGCGCTGAATCAAAAACCTTGACAATAGACTAGTCAATAGACAAATCCATAGACCAGTCAATAGACTATTTAATAGAATAGTCAACAGACTAGTTAATAGACATGCTGATGGACTACTTTTAATACTAGGTTATTGAACACACCTATTCAAAAACTTGTCAAAATATTATTCCATATGCTAGTCCGTAGTCCAGTCCATAGACTAGTCAATACGCAAGTCTGAAGAACTTTCAAGACTAGTCCATAGATTAGTCAATAGATATGACGGTAGACTACTTTAAAGACTAGTCCCTAGGCTATTCAACACACTAATATAAAAGCAACTCAATATATTATTCCATAGGCTAGTCCGTAGTCTAGTTAATAGACTAAACCATTGACTAGTCAATACACAAAGCCGAAGAATAGTTTAGTCAATTGATAAGTCCACATTATTAGTAATAGACTAGTACATCGACTACGCAATAGACTAGTTCATAGCCTAGTCAACATATTAGTTGATAGTTCAGTTAAAAGCATTAATATATTTACTTACTAATTCATAAAGACTCAAGACTATTGCATTGACAAGTCTATAGGATAATATATGGACTATAGAATCCTCTATGTTCTAGTCCGTAGCTTATTATATTGGATTGGTCTATTCTTTGGACTTGTTGTTTTAGTTACTCTATTAAATGTCCATCTATTATGGTATTTATAATGATACGTATCTTACAATGTTGTCAAAAATTGTCTAACAACCGTGTCAACTTACAATTTTTCTCTTGCAACATTTTTCTAACATTTCAAAACCAAAATTGTAAGTTCACACGATTGTTAGACATTTTCTAAATATCCTTTTGCCAACGTTGTAAGATCTGACAAACGTTTAACTTATATTTACAAAAGAGTTGCCATAAAATTCAAATTATTTTATTTTTTACAAAAAATTTTCACGAATAAGAAATTATAAAAAAAATAAACAAATTAATATATTTTTCAAATGATATTATAGATGTCAAGTGATTATCTAGAGGAATATTTGAAAAATTAAAACATTTTGCTCACAATAGGATATAAAAAAAAGAGTCGCAATAAAATTATGAAAAATACACAAACCTTAAGAAGATGATGGAAAAAACGAAATGTAATTATAATACAGTGTGTGACAAAAGTCGTTGCAGTTTTCGAAGATCTTCTCTTGTTCAAGATTAAAGAATTAGAAAGTGAGACAAAATAGATTTAAATGATTTTCGAGAACATATTTAAATGAAATGCCACGCCCACTATTAATAGGGAATCAAAGTTTTCTATAATAAAATAGATGTCAGAGATTAGTTTAGCATTAAACACCAGCGAGTTTTTGTACTAAATAACACGCCCACTAATTATTGAAACGCCCAATTTTGAAACAATAAGTTTACGAATGAGATTTAGATTTTTAGTTGCCTTACTTTTGCCCTAGACTTTTATAATTTAAAAACTTTGTCATTTACAAAATACAACATAAAACATGGCAAATTCTTATTTTTCCCTATTTTTTTTTCCACAGAACGTGCTCTCCAGAAACAAACAGAAGAATGGGAAGAAAAAGAAAAAAAAAACACCACAAAAAAAGTACGACAAACATTTCTTGTATGTTTTGGAGATTGTAGCAAATTTTTTATTTGCATTTAAGTCTGTCCAACATAAGAAGCACAACTGCAAGAAGAAAACATGACAATGACAGAGGAAAAAAAAATTACAGGGAAAAAATTAAAGGAAACAAACACCACAACCCACAAAAATACACATTTTTGTTGCAACAACATAAAAAAACAGTCACTACTACCCGAAAAAAAGTCACAGAGTAAAGGAAGGAAAGTTTTTTTTTATTGGTCTGCTGCAGTTGCGGTAGTTTGGGGAAGCTCGAAACACAACATAAGACAACACAATAACAGCAACATCAATGATACATATGTGCAACACGTAGTAAAGAACCGAAAAAGGAACCTAAACAGCAACAACATTAGTCCGAAATGAAAAAAAAAAAATAC
This sequence comes from Lucilia cuprina, assembly GCF_022045245.1. NCBI lineage: Eukaryota > Metazoa > Arthropoda > Insecta > Diptera > Calliphoridae > Lucilia > Lucilia cuprina. The sequence continues at coordinate 53,308,578 of NC_060954.1, forward strand.
ACAAACATAAAACAGCAGTAACACAACGAACGACATAAAGAAATTACGCAAAAGCGCAGGCGCAACATGCTGCCATGCTGCACATAAGTACACAATCAGCATACTTAGATAGAAAACCTTAAAAAAAAACAAGAATAACAATGATGAAAATTGCTGCTGATGTTGCTTCTTGTTAGTTAGTAAATGTTAGAATGACAACAGTGATGTAAAAGAATTGAGTTAAACACATAAATGGAATGAAATCTTTGGGATTTGGTCCAGTTTTGGAAAATGCTTTTGAATCGAAAAAATATGAAGCTTTTTACTTTTTTCATTAAAAAGTGTGTTTGAAACAAAAGAATTGTTCTCGTACGAGAAAAGAAAGATTTGGGCGTTTGACTCGGAACACAAAGAACGCTAAGGGGAGTCAACAGAGTCACAGACGTTACTCAATGAAAATTATTGTCAGTCTCAACAAGAGGTTTAGTTCAAAATTAAAGAAAATTGGTTTTTAAACCGAGTCAGAGATGGTTACCAAAGGTCCGATTCATTAGATTACAAATATATATTATGAGCTACTTAAGTCTGGCCTTATTATCGCAGGTTAATGCAATATATTTGATCAGAGTATCACATGTTGAAGTGCTTTAAGTGAGCACCTGCCTTGACGGCCTATTTCACGGTGGACTTTTTCAACCATTGGCTGAGCTTTTGCAATGACTCCCCAACGCCCCGTTGTGTATCTTTTATGCAAGTGAGAAATTACATACATATATCATGTGCCGGTTCAGTATACTTGAACTTTGCTCAAGTACTCGATCTATCCAATCTTTCGTCATAGTAGCCCCCTTTGGGGAAGGACAGGTATCATGAACAAGCTCAACCTAACCCCGACAAAAGAAATATTTATATGTCGCCTAACCACACTACTGAAATGGCTCTGTTGATTCGTCAACAGTACTTAGGGGAACGTTAGTCCGAAACACGGATCATTTAAATTTACAATACTTATTTCAGTGGCCACAAAGATCAGCTGTGATAAGTTGAGCATGTTTTAGAGTAAACTTCAGCACACTTAACCATGAAGGAAAATCGCTGATACATTAAAAAAAGAGCATTGACGACCTTTCACCAGACTCCGTTTTGCCAAACCTTAGTTCAGCACTTCTCTTTCGCCTATCCTTTCATCACTCCACCCTTCAAATCCATCCAACAAATGTCAGAAACACCCAGAAAACATCAGCTCGTATACCCAATCTTTGCATAATCAGCTCAAATCCAACAGTTTATGAATCAATAGTCATGCTCTGTAGTTTGTACCGCTCCTAATATCTTGGAACGATTACAGAAATTTGTAAATGTATATTCCGCCGTGTATCAATCTATTAACCAATCAGCCTTTACCTGTGATTAAGGTTTAAACCACAGCCACTACGTGGATCCCGAAGGAACCTCAACCAACTGACCAGCCGGAACATAGTCCTGCGGGCAACTGACCACCAACTGTAGCAGATTATGTGGTGCTCTGGTTAGACCCCTTGTCAAATCATTCAAGGACTAGTCAGAAAGTGAAATGTCAACACCAATTTGTAGCCTCGGCTCGGTATCTCGACTAGAGATACTGGCACCTTTTTACCTCGGGATTGCAATACACCCAAATGCGGGTCGTACATCAAGGAATCATGCCCCAGGAGCATTAGAGTACCACAGATAAACATATTGAATATGTTACCAGGTAAGCAAAACTATTTCGAAAGACGTGATTCAACCGTGATGGACAATATTTTTTTTTAAGGGTTTCTGATTAATTTGCTCTATTTCGCAATCGTGTATTGAATTCGACAGTGTCGTTTGTTTTTAAATTAATAACTAACTTGACAGTATCGGAATACATTTTCATGAACAAGATTATAATCCGTTGATGAACATACTTTGAACGGCCAAATTTTGGTTCCAAAATTGTCGAAGTCCTAAGTAAAAGTCTTTCCGTAAGGAAAATATTTTGTTTTGGATATTTCACTCGGTAAGGAGTGAGCTTAGTTAGTTTGAAAGGAGGATGTACATATATACATCAAATCCGTAGAAATACACCTATAACTCTATCGGATCTGTTGTGCACACCTTAACCAGTGCCTCAGGTGGGAATCAAAACCACCACAACCGGTCTATCAGACTACAACACTAACCACTAACCAACCAGAGGCCACAAAAAGCGAGGTTGTTCTCGCAATTCTTTCTCAGTTTACAAAGTCTTCTATAATATTTATCCAACAGATCCGTTATATTGAAAAACTGATCAAATCAGACAAATGCTATGATATTTATAAGAACAAGACGGCATTACGTTTCATACAGCATCTGTCAATTCTACTGTTAAAGACGAGTGAGTTATCTCAAGCTAAAGACGTTAGAAAAAAGAAGCTCTTCTAATCATCATCGAACGTAAAATTTTTGTGATGCTTGGACCGATTTGTAAGCTCGAATCATTAGAAATTGAATTCGGATTATTCACTTTCTTTTGAAACAAAAATACAGTCCATAGACCTTTATTATTTTATTTGAAAAACGAAATGATATAAAATATAGTAGAAGTTTGGAATCTGTGCCCAGCTTAAGAAGACAGGGCTTGTACCATTCGATATATAATTTTGAAATGTTAAGGCTGTGATAGACTGTACTATGAGTTCCAAATGTTTTACCATTTTCAAAGAATACTGTCCGAAAACCAAACTTAGACGTTTAGTTTTCGAGTTAGTTTAAACATAGAATGTTACATCAGATGTGATGACTCCACGGGAAATCGAATAGACAACACTCACAGATTAGCCAACTAACGGAGGCACAAACAACTATCATAAACCGATGGTGTTAATTGACAACGAGTTGCGATCGAACCAAGACCGCACTTATCATGCATATCATACTTAATGATCAATTATCTTTCCATGATTTAATACCTTTAAATTATTTCGATTTTAAGCATTTTTTTCTTGTTTGAATTATTTGTTCTTGTTGAATTTTTTTCCTGTGGATGACTTGTAGTTATTTTCAAAATCTGTTAATTTTTTTCTCAATAAATGGAAGGAATAGTAGTGAGTCTGTTTGTTTTGCTTAAAAATGTTTTCTTTTAGTTAAAAGTTGAAATCTCAAAGTAAATATAAACTAAAGTATTACCTCAAGAAAAATAAACTAAATTAACTAACTTGCAAACTAAATTTAGTTGCCTACACTAGAAAATTTTGCAATTTTAAAGAAATTTCATAATAATGCAAAATCTTTTAATAAAACTAAATAACATTACAGATCAACTTCTTGTATGCTTAGGTTATTTTCTTTCCAAAATAAAGAAGAAAAAGAATTGCAGCTTTCTGTCTGTGTACTTAATGTGTTTTGTTTTTAGGTCATATACAATTTTTTTATTCGTTTTCGTAACCCATGCGAAATTCAAAACAATTTAATCTATGTAAGGAATTTTTAAAATAACTCATGGTATTTTAATTTCTTTATACAAACGATTCTTTTCAAAATTTAGTTGTTGACATGGGAATGTGGGTTGTCGGTTTTTTTTTTTTTAGTTTTGGTTTTGTTTGACAAAGGATTTTCGCATTGTTTTAAATAATTTGAATGAGCAATTTTCGTTAAGTTTTTGAAAATGTTTGCGGGGAATAGGTGAAAAGGTTTCGCTGCAGATAAAAGAAACAAAATGTATTTAAATTGATCAATTCAATTGCATTTATTTTGAAAATTGTTTTGTTAAAAATCGTTTTAGTTCCACAACTGCTTCTAGAACTCATTATTACAACCTGTACTTGTTCTACTTAATTGTTAAAATCGATGACTTTTGTTCGCAATTGTCACCTTTAAAACTGGTTGTGTGGTAGTGTTATGAAGTCCTTATTCTATGGACGGTTTCCCAAAACTAGTTCTCACACAAATGAAATTTTCTCGAATTTACCACCTAGTTCGAAAAAGTTTAAGTTTTTAGAAAAGTTCTGGTAAAGTATAAAAGAATTCAGATCTAAGCTGAAGAACAACTCGCTTGACATCGTCGCTTTCTCTTAAAGACAGTTGGGCCGATAACTGTTGTCTAGCTTTAGTTAGTTTTGTATCCGATTTAACGTAATAATTCGTATAACTGTTCTTCTTATGAATTTTTTGCATGAACCGATTACATTCGTTTTATCTTAAATTGGGGTTATGTTTCGACTGGTGGAGACCAGACTCTACACAGCGTAGGACCATTTAAACTTTAATGGGATTTTGCATTAGGGCTATGGTTATTTATGGACCGATCCTTACAGAAATCGTAAGTTCGATATTTACTATAAAATGATGTATGGGCGCTCAGGATCAAGACTACTATTTATGTAAGATTTTCATTGTCTTCCATTATATATTAGAAAAGCGACCTTTATTTTGATAACTTGGACGGATACACATCATTTGATCGAATGATTCTGAGTCGTATATAAGGTAAATATAGGACCAACAACAAAACCCTCCTCAATAAAGTGTATTTTTTTTTTTTTTAGGTTTTGTACGAGTGAATATCTATTGCAGATATAACATTCCTCAAGAACACTGATTAAAAAGTTCTTAAAAATTACTTCAAGAAAGCTGAGTTTAACAATATCGGATTTTAAGGGTTTTCCCCAACAACTTTACCTTGTAAAGGAGGTTTATTTCATCAGATTCGATGTAGTATATATCCTAATTCCAAAAATCTTAAAAGACCTGGACAAAAAATGCTTATTGTCACGAACAACTCGCAGTACCAACAACGTCGTTCAGGACGAAATTCGACAATTTTCCGACAACTTTAAGTCTTTACTAGTAAAAAGTTAAAATCGAAATGTTATAAGGAACAAAGCAAATTATATTTCTTATCAATTTGGAGGACTGCCAGTTTTGTTAAGGCATTGTATTAAATTTTTAAATCTTTTCATCGTTTTGTTAAGGTTTGTCTTTATTTATAAATATTTAAAACTAATTGGTCCTAGTCCGCGTTAGTTATTCTAAATTCGGTCTACATTAATCTTAAACCTTAATATTATTTAAATATAAGCGGTTAACTCTGTCAATGATATTGATACCCAGCAGTTTGGTCACACAGTCCGGAACTACCTATGGTAGGTTAACATTTAGCATTACCCTTAGCCTTCGAACGTCCAGGTGATTAGATATTTTAACATGTTTTTGTCGAGGAAGTTAATAGCAAGTTAATCGTCACCCCATAGATTACGAAAAGGAAGCAAAAAGCTTAAGTTTGTTTTTCACTGTCCACTCTTTCGTTTACAAAGGGGATACTAAAGTAACGAAGATTGCTCTCATCCTCGTTTACAAAGAAAACATCCGTGAAGAAATACGAAATGGAGCCAAATGTAAATTACTGTTTTATCGGAAAAATTTACTCTTTGTCGAACTTAAACCTCGGATTACGTAAAGTTTTAACCCAGATACAAAGTAAACTTTTTTAAAGAATTGAGCCACACCTTAACCAAATCTGAACGAAATTTCTAAATCACATCAAGTTTTCAAGATATTGTGTTCTTAAACTCGATAAGATTTCATAAAATCGGTTATAAATCTAAAAATTTCAGAAAATTTTGAATAACGGTCATCAAAATTTTAATAGTCTAAACCCAGAGATCAAAGTTTACTTTTCTTGAAAGTTAAGCTGCGCTAAATACAAATCTGGTCACAGAATTTCATTCAGAATGAAAAACTCTTATTCTTGGGCATTTTTGAGATGTTTCGGGAAATTACAGTTTTTGCGGATGAATCGAACTTAAACCTCGGATTAAGTTAAAAATTTAATTACTTAGGTCAACAAACTTTTAACCCAGATACAAAGTAAACTTTTTTAAAGAATTAAGCTATACCGTAACCAAATCTGACCAAAATTTCTTAATCACATCAAGCTTTCGAGATATAGTGTGCTTAAACTCAATAAGATTTCAACAAAATTTGAATAAAGTTGAAACCCAGGGATCAAAGCATATTTTTCTTGAAATCTAAGCAGCGCTAAATACGAATCTGGTCACAGAATTTCATACAGAATGTAAAACTTCTATTCTTGACCATTTTTGAGACGTTACGGGGAAAAAAATTCATTTAGGAGGAAGATAAAACAGATGTTAAACCTTTTTCTTAAAGTCGTGAGATTAAACTTTCAGAACTATAAAATATTTATATTCGCCCTGTTATAACTTCTCAAATATGGACAAAAATGTTTTTTTTTTTTTCATTCTTTATGATAAGATGAAATTCTATTGCCAGATTTTTATTCAGCGCTGCTTAGTCCTCAAGAAAAGTATATTTTAATCTGTAGGTTTTGACTTTTTTCAAAATTTTGTTGACCATTATTAAAAATTTAAGATTTATAATAGATCTTAAGAAATGTTATCGCAATCTTAAAAAAAATTTTAATATTTTCATTTCTTTATAAATTTTTTTAGAAAATATTCTTAGAATAGAACAAACATAGTATAGGTATTTTCTTATTATTTTTAAAAATTCTATAAATTTGAAACAATTATGTTATCTTTAAATTTTATTAAAATTATAATAATTTCATAAATCTTACTTGTTTTATTGTTATTATTTCTTCTTTTTTGTATAATTATTTCAAAATTGAAATTGTCTTGTAGAATTTCTAAAGTACAAATATATTTTATTATTTTGTTTATTCAGCACTTATTTCGAAACAATTTTTTTTTATTATTTTAATAAATAGTATTTATGTATTTTTAATTATTTATGCATAAGAAAACACACACACACAGACATTAAGTATTAGTTTAAAATAATGAAAAATCACTTAAAGTATTTATACACATTAATTATTTATTTTTACAAATTATGCACATTTTTAATTACTCAACAGATAGATATTATTCGCATAATAGTATTTAAAGCGCTTACAAAAATAATAATAAAAAAATACCGGCGGCGTTTGCAGAAGAAAAAAAATATCGAAAAGTTATCAAAAATCAACCGGAGACAATGGTGAAAAAATTTTTTAAATTTTTTTGTTAAAACACTAAAATAGCAAAATATTACAAAGTTTTATTATTTTTTTAAATTTCTATTTATTTTTAACTTGACTTCTTGTTGTTGTTTACCTAAACACAGATTGACTTGAAGAGCTTAACTCAAATCGACTAAATAATGAAAACTAAAATGAACTGACTACGAAGTATATATGTATTTTTTGTTTTGTTTTTTTCTTTTATTTTCCTTCTTCGTTTCGTATTCTAGAGCCTGGTTGCGCTCAACGACAAATTCAAAACCGGACTGAAAATGAGTAGCGGGCGCACGTCTAGCAAAGCAAAGATTGCGGGTCGGACATAAACGAATAACAACACAATTGGAATTTAGTCGAGGCAAATAAATATTATGGTTGTTGTTTTGATTGTGTGGTGGTTTTTCTTAGTCGTTATTGTTGTTGTTGTTATTGTTATTATTATGGAGTGGATACAAATAATATTGACAACAACGAACAACGACAGCAAGAGGAGAAAAAATTATCATCTTCATTGTACGACGATGAGTACACTTATACATTTGGGATAAGACCATTATTGATAATAAAGTTAGTACACGTACAAGTTGTTGTGTATCCCAGCCAGACATGGGATAATTTTTATAAAAAGATTATTTTTTACGATAGTATTGTCAATTCCATAGACTATAGACCATGGACTAGGCTATTGACTAGTCTATGGACCAGTCAATTGACTAATGTATGGACTAGTCTAATAACTGATCTATGGACTAGTCTACATACTAGTCTATTGACTAGTCTACATACTAGTCTACTGACTAGTCTACATACTAGTCTATTGACTCGTCTATGGACTAGTCTATTGACTTATCTATGGACTAGGCTATTGACTAGACTGTGGACTAGTCAATCGACTAGTCTATTGACTAATCTATGGACTAGTCTATGTCTTTTGACTAATTTATTGACTTGTCTATGGACTAGGCTATTGATTAGTCTGTGGACTAGTCTATTGACTAATCTATGGACTAGTCTATTGACTAATCTATGGACTAGTCTATTGACTAATCTATGGACTAGTCTATTGACTAATCTATGGACTGGTCTATTGACTATTCTATTGCTAGTCTATTGAATTATCTATGGACTAGTCTATTGGCTAGTATATAGAGTCTATTGGTTGGTATATAGACTATTCTATTGACTAATATATGGACTAGTCTATTGACCTACATAGACTGGTCTATAGACTAGTCTATTGACTAGTGCAGCCAATACACTAGTCAATAGACTAGTCTATATACTAGCCAATATACTAGTATATAGACTAGTCTATGTAAGTAGTAGTCTATTGACTAATCTATGGACTATTCTATTGACTGGTCTTTTGTCGAATCTATAGACTAGTCAATTGCTAGTCAATAGACTAGTCAATTGCTAGTCAATAGACTAGTCTATTGACTTATCTATGGCTAGTATATAGACTAGTCTGGATATGTCTATGTATTAATCTAGTCTACTGAATTGACTATAGTCTTTTGACTACTCTATTGATTTGTATTTTGACTTGTTTATGGACTAGACTAGTTGACTTGTCTATTGGCTAGTCTATTATCTAGTCTATTGACTTGTCGATGGACTAGTCTATTGACTTGTATACGATTAAATCCTTAAACTAGTTTTCTGACCCCACTAAGGACTAGGCTACTAAATAATCTACTGGCTTTTCTATCGACTAGTCTACTTTCTCAGTTCTCTATAGAATATTAAAGATCTTCAAAATCTATAAAACTTTCTAACCTTTCTAACACACATACTTTTAACAAATTCAAAACTTCCATCTCTGTTTTAAAACTTAAATATACGACTACGACCAAATCGCCAACAACTACTACACAAAGAGGTATCAGACGTTATTTTAATCTTGCACTCATTTAGGAAGAGAGTACAAAAGGAGTGTTTAATGGTGGGGAATGAGTGTAAATCAAAATGAGAATGAGTTAAGCTTTAACGTTGCGCATTTGGTTGTAGATTGCTTAAGCTTCTACAAGACATACAAGCAATAACAACATTAAAAAACTCAACAACATATCAGTGAGCTATAGAGTAGCAACAATATGAAAAAAATGGGCAACAAGCAATAGCAACAGTTACTAATGTTGAAAGGAAGAAAAATTTACATTAAGACGAATAAAGAAGATCTACGAAATGAATAACAAGGAGGCAAAAAGTGATGTTAGAGAGAGATAAAAAGAGAATTTATTAAAAATAAAATTTTGAATTAATATTTTTTAATGAGAAAATATAATTTTTTGAAAGCTTTTGGATAAAAATAAACATTTTTTATAATTTTTTTTAATTTCTATAAATAAAGTGAATATTTCGAAAAATTTCAATTTCTATTAAAAATTGCAATTTTTTGAAAATCCTCTAAAAAATATAATTTTTTTAAAATTTTAAACTCAAATAGTCGGGAAACCCAGTTTTAAAACCAATATATTAAGATAAAAATACCATTTGTGAGCAACGTTTTTCCTTTCTCTTAGAGAAAAGTAATAAATTTACGGGCTTAAAATAGTTGCTCTTATTAGATGAGAAAATATTTAAAATTTAGAAATAAACAAGGACGGGCTTATATTTTTTACGCACATGTTTATTTTTATGTCTTTTGTATTTCTATTGACAGTTCGAAAAGCAACCTTATCAGTTGTTGATAGTGAGTGGTGATTGAATGAGTGAAATTTTAAAATAATGATAAAGTCAATATTGAGTGAGTTTTCTTAAGAGTAGTTTTGAGAGTTTTTATTGTAACTTGAAGGAGAAAAATGTTTAGCTACAACATAGTGTTGTAAATTTTTGTCCCATTGTGTCATTATGAATATTCCCTTATTGTGGTTGATTTTTTTATTACTATTCGGTTTTTTTATTTTTTTTTTCATGGGGGTTTACTTTGTTGCAGCTTGACCATCTATATTATTATTTTAGTTGTTGTTTGTTAATAACATTTGTTGTTGTTAAAGAGTAATTTTCATCTCGATTGTTTTAAATGCAGTTCGATTTGTTTGTGTGTGTTAGAATACAATCTTTCTCTCTCTTTTTTATGAGTGTGTTTATTTTTTTGTATATAAAGGGTTGATATTGGTAAGTATATTTAATTAGTATTTTATTAGACAGATTCCAAAAGTAAAATCATCTTTGAATAGTTTATATTCTACTTTAGAAAAATTACATTATTTTATGAATTACTTATTTATAAAAACTTGTGCTAATTACTTAAAAATACAAATTTTGACTTTAATATTTATGATATAAATAAAATAAAAAGTTTTTCCTAAATCAAGAGCCAGTCTAATATTTTTGAATGCAATGTTCACACTAATACTTTTTTATATACGAATATGTAATACACACATACACATATTGTGTACATATACATAATATATACGCTTTTGTTGTTGTTAAAATGTTTATTTCTAATTGGTCAGTTTTATATTTATATGAATATTTATTTAGCAATTGCTGTCTTTATTTAAATTAATTAATATCTAAAATTTTCCTTAGAAGTGCAATGGTGGCAAATACAATAGATAGATAGATAGATAGATAGATAGATAGATAGATAGATAGATAGATAGATAGATAGATAGATAGATACATATATACATAGATAGATAGATAGATAGATAGATAGATAGATAGATAGATAGATAGATAGATAGATAGATAGATAGATAGATAGATAGATAGATAGATAGATAGATAGATAGATAGATAGATAGATAGATAGACTGGTCGTGGACTATTCAACAGGCCACTTAATATGCCAACTATTCTAGTTCTTATACGTACTCTTCTACACAAAATGTTTAATACTTAAGAGATATTAATCTAATATCGGGTTCTGTTGAAAGTATAGAAAATCAGCTAAAGAAATGAAATGTTAAAAAAAGTTTTCCTGTTAAAAAGTCCTTTTGTTAATATAGGAACTATTGAACGTACAGGGCAGCAAGTTGTCTTACGGTTAATGGAATATTTAAAAACACCATTAATAAACCTTAAAATGTTTACAACACCAAGAGAAAAGTTTTTTGAATACAGGTCCTTCACAGTCTTGCCAGAATAAACTAAACCCTTTTTGGTTTTCAAATACAACATTTTTTATTGAAATCCATAGAAGTTAAGTCGCTACCTTAAGCTAAAACTGTTTTTAACATATGAAAATCAAAAACAAAAAAACACAACTGCAAAATATAAATACAACTCACGATTACAATTTACTAAACATGTTTCAGACCATAAAAATCACACAACAAGAAAAAAAGTTAAATGAACATTTTTACGAGAAAAACAGTGACATCTTCTAAGTGTATGATGTTAATTGTTTGTATCGTCTTACTTGTTTTAGGTCGTTTAACTTTTTTTTTGAAAGTACCAAAAAAAGTATAGAGTCCCAATGCTAAACTAAAACTAATGTAAAATTAAAGGGCAAAATAACAACATAGAGCAGAGCTAATGCAAAAACCAACATTTAATCTAAACACATAATTACGGTGATAATTACCACATTAAGAAGTGACATTGCGCTTTTAGAAATTAAAAATAGACAACAATAAAAACTACAGAGAAGATGCCACTAAAAACTTAAATAAAAACTCATCTTAAAACACAGACTAAGAAAAGAAAATGACTAAGTCACAAAATTGGAAAAATTCTCAAAAACTCATGAATTTCAACTAAAGATTTTCAACGCAATCAACTGGCGGCATTTTAAGGTGTAAGAAGATCATAAAAAATAGATCGTAAAATTGTGTAAGATGTACAATAAAAAAAAACCTGACACTAAAAATACTAACAATTAGATAAACTAACTAAACATATTTTTCGTATGTGTAAGTAAAAGATGCTGAAATATTAAATAAATACATATGTACAGAGTTGAAAAAACAATAAAAAAGTACAACAAACGTAGTGGAAAAAATCTTAACTTTAAAAACATTTAAATTCTAGTAGATTTTTTTATGTCCAGCATTTTACTACAATTAATTAACACTTTTGAACTTTAGAAAATTCTATAGTTTTACGCAACGCACACACACGCAAACTCACAAAAAGGAATATCAGATTGTTCCCTTTTAGTAGTTTTATTATTTTAGTTGAATTTATAGAAGAAACACAACCAAAGTTTCAAGTTGAATGTAATTAAATGAAAACTTCCGGTCGTTGCCAAAGTATAATCCTGGCATCAATTACAAGAAAGAAAACTCCATCAATATGAATATGGTTCTGGAGTTGAGGCAAAAGCAAAAAAAAAAAACAATCACAAATAACAATTTACAATTGTTAATGCACAAACATTTATGAATAAAATGATAAATGGAAAATTAAGACAAGAAGCAGAAGTCTCTTATTGCGACGGAAATTTACACTTAAACAAACTTTTTATAAAGTTTTAAGAAAAATCTTCATTCAGTGACATTAAGAATGTCATCATGACATCTGCATTACTTGGAAGATTTCTTCCAAGTTAAACTTTTAATTCTGAGATAAATTAATTGATCAATTGAATCTCCTCGTTTGACCTCATGACCTGGAACTAATATTAATTCAAGAGTATATGTATATTTTAACCCTATAATTCGGATTTAATATCGATCGTTCTTGCCCAAAAGAGATCGACATTGCCCAAAAGAAAGAGCGAGATAGAGAGTGAGAACAATGCTCGATTTATCAGTCAGAATTCCTGATTCAGTACCAACTGCTGCAACATGGACGTCAAGCTAATCGTATAAAGAAAACAATAAGACAGTCTGATCATTTTCGATCTCAAGTGATCGCGATTATGTTCGAACATTTTAATCTAGTACTCATTTCTATTTCAAAAGAACTTCTTTATTTCAAGAAATTAAGTAGAAAATGGACATGTCATCTGCATTACATGAAAGAAATATGTAAGGTTTTCAGTTTAGAGATTAATTGGAAGCCAAGGACGCGTTATTATTTCAATTGAAACTCCTTGGTTGACCTCGTGACCTGGCATAAATATTAATTCAAAAGTTTCCTTGAATTGTAATGCTTTGGATTTAAGATTTCGTATAGATTCATAAAGAGAGTGATAACAAGGTCCCACTTCTGCAATATGGATGACAATTTTTTTCAATTTCAACTGATCGCGATCATGTTTGATCACTTTTAATATATTAATCGTTTATGGTTTACAGTCGGTAGCGTAGACTGAGATCCATGGTAACAGAAGAAGATATATCATTATCTATTGTAAGCACAATCTAAGAAAGAGAGAGAAAGATCACTTTTTTGATCACTTTTCATTGCTCTCTGTAAGCGACAGGAAAAACAGTAAAGTTACCGCATGTTGAGATCGCGAAGATCGCGATCGCTTCTGATCTAGTACTCGTTTCTGTTTTTTATTTGTCTATAAGAAGACATCTTATTGAAAAGTCATTCTGAAAAAGAATATTTATTAGTTAGACAAATCTTTCAATTTACCAGCAATTTTCGATTATCATGCAGCAGTGTAAACAGAGATCTCGGTGTGTAGAATGCAGAAAGGATTCTTAATTTATAGAAAAATGTTTTGGAAAAGAGATCCTTGATATATAGAAGATTTTCCACGGCATTTGCCTATAATATAGAATCGATATTGTTTAACCATTGGATTAAAATTTGCGATCCATTATAATTTTAAGTTTTTCTAGCGACAGTGTTGACTGTGATCTTCACCAACAAGAATGCTAAGTAGGAAGTTTTGCAATCATCTGCCCAAACATGTAAACAGACATCTCAATGTGTTGGATGCAGGATTTTCTAAAATTAGAGATCCATTATAATTATCCGTTTTTCTAACGACAGTGTTTTCTGTGATCTTCACCATCAAGAATATCAAGTAGGAAGTTTTGCCATCTTCTGTCCGATCATGAAGATTCTATCAAAATTACTACTGCATTTCCATTTATAGGATAATGACGGCATTATTTTATTAGATGGACCTTAGATTGTTGATAGAAGGAAGATTTTTGCCCCTGAAATAGGGTTTGTTATTGGTCAACTGTTCGAAAAATTTGCGCTCGTTAAGAGACACCTTTTGAAATATGAGTCAGTCTGAGAGAGAATAACAGGCGAGAGTAGTTAGTCAGATTACCGATTAGTGATAGAGACCGCGAAGTGGTGATATGTCGTCGAGTCATATCTTACAAGCATTCTGATGTTATGGTTGCAAACACAGTTTAGAGTCTGTCTTAAACAAATCTGATTTTCACAGATAGAATGATGAAAGGAATGTTTAACCAATGTCTTCGGAAATGATTTTAAGTGTGGAACGAATGGAAGGATAAGGGCAAGACAGAATGGAGAAGAATATTTTATAAAAGATACGTCTAACGAAAAGATTAATCATGATCGATTGTAATTATGTTTAATTACGTACACAGAGGGAAAACCGGTAGAAAAGTAACGAAATTGATACAATTGGTTGTCAATAGTGAGCTTACCATGTTTATTAAGATTTGAACTAAGGATGTGTATAATATTTAGATTTTGACAACGAATTGTTGCAATTTAGACAACTTAATTTTCGTACGTATGTTTATACTTTGACAACGGATGTTATTGAAAAATTATAAACAATTTGGTGTCAATTTGATACTAGGCGTAATTTAAAAACTTTTTCTAAGTGTATTTAGGTAATTAGTCGTATAAAACAATGACCACAGTAAGCATTAGTTATTAAAACACTATTTTACACTTCTACACTAAGGATTCATTTAACGATTTAGACTGAAGCTAAATATAACAATTCCCTTAACTGGATTTTTGTAACTTGCAGTCGGCCAGAGGAGTCTGATGTGTGCAACAAACACAATAAACATGTGCGGCATTTATGCAAAAATTGCCCTCAACTAATTGACTTCATTTAGGGATTTTGAACAAGAACAAATCTTTTTAATTTATTTTAGTTTTTTTTTTATTCGTACTTCTAGCAATGTTTTAACTGGAATTGTAATGTTTTAAAAGTGGAAAATGGGGATCAGGAGAGAGGTGTTTGTAGTTAATAAAAATTAATAAGTGCAAATGATTAATTAAAATCTTAAAACATAAATTTAACGGAAATTGTGACTGACATATACTTCCGCAGAAAGAATGATATAAAGAATGAATAAAACTTAAGTTAAAATTTAAGTTGCTTTTAAATAAAGGCATGCAAAATAAATTGCATGGAAAAGGGTAAACTTTAAGAAATTAATGAATGAATATAGCAGTAAGTTAGTAAGTAGTATGTTTTGACTTGAGGCACAATGAGAGCAAAGATTTACACAAGCAAAGTTGAAATTAATGGTGAGATTTTTTATTCTTAATTTAAAATGTTTATTTGTATTTAATAAAAAATATCCTCATCTTACTCCCATAATTCCTTATAATACATGCTGTCATTTACCTTTAGGATTAATGCTTAAAATGGCTTGTTTCCAGTTACATTCTAAAGACAAGACAAATTAATTTAACTTAAGTTTCTCGATAAATTCGCCATCAATATAAATTTAGCAGTAACCAACCGACAACTTACCACAACCGACCAGTGGACAGAAAAATAAGACTTATTTTCCTTTATTTAAAATAACATTGACATGATAAGAGATGAGTAAATTTGTATACGACGTACTAATAGTTGTAGTAGAGTCTTTGTAGGATATTGAGTTTTTGGAATAAATTTACAAAATTTACTTGAAAGGAAAACTATTTAGTTTCTTGTATGTTTATTGTCTCTCACACCATGAGTTCTGGGGATTGTGCTGTAAATATGTTATGTAATGACCGGTGGTCAAAGAATCTAATTTGTTTGTGAAACAGGGAAAGACTATACTAATGTTTACTTGACAAACTATGAGCAAAAGGAAATAATAAAAAAACAAGTAAGAAATTATAATCGGATGAGGTCGACCATATAATACCCTACACCTTTGACAAAAATATAATGTGATTTAGTTGCCATATTAAAGCATTTAAGTTGCATTGTACCTTGCCTCAGATATACATACTTAAGCCGTTCATTGTTGAATAAAATTGTGGACATTTAAGTGACATTTTGCTGGGGGCTTTTCATAGGGGCTAGGGTCATATGAGGACCTATTATTATGAAATTCGTGAGGGTCAACAAGTCTTGTATAGAACTAGTTTTTTTTTATTTTTTTGTCCAGATATGAGTATATTAAACATAATTATGAACTTAAAAGCCCTATTCGGAGGTTTCAGTTGTATGGGGCTAGGTGAAATAATGGACCGATGTAAACCATTTTTAACCTGTAGTTTGATTACAAAGTTTAAAAGCCTTATTCGGGGGTTCGATCTTAACCATTTTCAATAGGCTTTGTCAGATCAAAAGATCATTTACCAAATTGAATTAAATTATCTTCAAAATTGCGACAAGGTTTACATGGACGGACGGACATACCTGAATCGACACAAAAAATGCTTCTGTGGCGATTGGCATACTTTAAGGTGAGTATTGGACCAATATTATTGTGCGTTACAAGCATCAGCACAGACCAAATATATCCCCACTAAAGTGGTGTAGGGTATAAATAGTGAACCAAAATGAAATATAAGTTAAGGAATAAAAGAGTAAAAATAAATGGAAATATTAGAAAAACTTTGTTTTTCTAATAGGTGTTGGTATTAGGGCGAAGTTTAATAATTATTGAATATATACAGTTGATCTTCCCTTTGGAATAAAACGAATCATACTTGGATAAAGAAAGCTATTTTAAATAAAAGTTTTTCAATCAAAGAACTATCGGCAATAACACAAACATTGGCTATGTTCCGAACTGTTCAGCCCTAGAATATTCCCACTGTTGTTGGATTGCAAATTCCTATTTCGGCCGATCCATACATAACTATACTACCCTAATTATGTTCAACAACAAAAGAGTTAAGTTGAACATAGAGAAACAACATATTTTTTCTCTAGTTTTTCCCATTTCGTTTTTTTCCTTTTGTAATTTTCTTGTAACATTAAATGACCAACAAATATCTAGTAGTAGAATTATTATGTAATATAATGTGGTATTACGACAAGCGGACAGATTTTCTTACAGGAATTTGAAAAATGATATTACAAATTGTACGCATTTGTCAAATTATACTAGAAAAAGACAGACATACAATAGAGAAGAATGAGAACCTACTATTCTAAAACATACACAGTCTGATAGTTGCAAGGTAAATCCATAAAATTAATATATTGTAAGCAAATGTGTGTGTTTTTTTTTTTTTTTTAATTTGTAACAGGATTTTGCAATTTTATAGTCAGTGGTAATAATGATAGTTTTAGTACTATTATTACAGACAACCATATATATATTTAGCTATTGTAAATGTACACACATGCTAATTTTTGAAATAAATTTTATGTTGTGTTAGAAGTTTTACAACTGGAATTATAAAAAAAATAATTGAATATTAGAATAAAATGTAAGCAATGGTTGAAGTAAAACTGCTATTTATGTAAGAGCTAAGAGATTGATCTACCGAATGTTAGGATGTATTCCATCCACCTATTAATTTGTCTACCTTTCAGTGCAACCATCTTCCAATTCCATCATCTCTCGATCAATCAATCAATCAATCAATCTATCTATCTATCTATCTATCTATCTATCTATCTATCTATCTATCTATCTATCTATCTATCTATCTATCTATCTATCTATCTATCTATCTATCTATCTATCTATCTATCTATCTTTCTATCTATCTATCTATCTATCTATCTATCTATCTATCTATCTATCTATCTATCTATCTATCTATCTATCTATCTATCTATCTATCTTTGAATTGCTGATCTGAGCAAGCATGAACAAACATATATCCCTCTACAAATTATCACCTTCAATACTAATTAAATGCAATTTTGTTGTAGCGATTGTGGTATTTAATTATTGCTTAAGTTGTTTGTTTGTTCTTGCAACAAAATTCGAATATTTATACAGGCAATTAGTGAAACATCAACAAACAACAACGATTAAACTACAACGCTAGTTACAATAGCAAAAACAGCAAATACAACAATGTATTTTTGGAGAGATCTGTTGCAAAATCGATATAAAAATAATACGTTGCGAAAGAAAACGGCGACGAACGACGACAAAAACAATAAACGGAAACTTGTTTTATTCAATTTAACAACACCCTGTGGCAAGGGGAGTGTATTATTTGTGTATTTTTCGGTTGGTTGTTTCATTAATTCTGTCGTCAACGATAATTCTTGAATTTATTTTGCATTTGGCCAACGCAACCGCAACCACCATCATCAATTTGTTTTTATATTGTTTTTTTTTTTTTTTTTTGTTTTCGGCAGTAAATGACACTTTGTAAGTGTTTTGTTGTTTCTGCAGTTGATTTTTTTTTCGCTAATACTATAATTAGTAGCGAGAACAAATTGTTGAACGCTCTTTAACCAGCTTTTTTTCTGTTAAAGTTGTTGCTACTTCATAGTTGTCGATTTGTTGCATTTGTTTTAATTGTAGTGGCGAATATGTTAAACTATGAATACTTAACACTCTATGTAGTATTGTAAATACAACAAGAACAACAATATTTCATTAAGGGAGCGTAAATAAAATTCTAAATATCTAGAATTTATTATCATCATACACGCAAAGTATGTTCACGGCTGTGTTTTTGAATTGATGGGTGCACATACATACGTATGTAATGTATGTATGTATGTAAAATGTTTGTTTGGTTGCATGTAATTAAGGCGAGATGATGAGTATGAGTATGTCAGTAGTCTTATGTTGACTTTTGCTTTCGGTTTGGGGTAGATTATGATCTGAGTTATGATTATTGACAATTTGTAAATGAGTTTTGAATTCTGTTTTTCTCTTATTTGTTTCATTTTGTATCTTTTTTATTGCTGTCAAATTAACAATTTGAATAATTATACTTCTTTATTTTGAAATTGAATTGACCACAAAAAACAAATATAAATGATTAAAGAAAAATTTATATGATCTTTTTATGCATTGAGATCATTAATGAGTCTAGTACACTTGGGTAAATTCGTTTAAAAGCGTATTCTATTCTTAAGTATTTTGCTCTTCTTTTACGATCAAAGTGTTCAATATCTGGAGAATATTGTTTTGCTAAATAATTAGTCCGTGTTCGTTCATTTAAGAAACGTCAGATGGTAACCAAATCTAGCATATGTTTCCGATATTTATTATTTGCGATCACTGAAGACATATTCATAAAGATATTAATCGCTTATTTTAGGTTTATTAAGAACATTTTCTATACAAAATTCCTACAATAAATCATCAATTACTATATCAAGCTTCGTTTATTAAAAATCGTTTGTGCAGATTTTGGTCAGCAAGGAACGTTGGTGAAGTAATTTTTATCAACTGTAAGAGCTTCAAAGCTATTTTAACCAATTGAACTGCAGATCTATATATGTAAGTTAAAACACCGGAAACCCGAAATGTACTAGCTCAAACAACCATAGCATTTAGTTGGAAGTTCCTACCATGCCATATATAAAGATTGCCACCGGAGTTCTTCAGGGGCGCGTGGTCCAGTGCTCTTAAATCTACCCAGTGGATGCAAAAGACCATCATGAAATAAGGCCTTAAGCACTTAGATATTATTTTCCGAAATGTCTACAATGGACCGGATACGATCGTCAAGAGACAATTAGACGATATAAAGTCTGTATTAGACTGCAAGGGAGAAATGAGTATAAGGACATCAGGACATTCGTAATGTATTTCGTTAAATCATGGGATAGATCATGTTTGACGCTCACTTTTACTTACGGTCGGTGCGACAACATAGATCCTATTGGGTAACTCTAACCAGAGACCGTCTTTTCGGAATGCAAAATTATGGTATGTATTCTGGTATTTCCATGTAAAGAAAAGACAGATCAAAGGGACGTTAGTGGCACGGTAAATAAGAATAAATTTGTCCAAATAGGCTTCATCTTGAAAAAAGTAATTAAATCTCCTGCTGTTCTCATTACCGCTGATAAGTGGACAACTCCCCAGTGAGCAAAATCAGATATGTAATCTAACACTAAATCATAGTTCATTCCACATATAATGTCGACCCCAATATAGGTTAAGGTACTCGGTCATAATAGCTAGGGAAGGAATGCTTTTGAGTGATTTCATATCCCTGCTTTATGTTGTCAGCACGATTTAAGAAAGCTCAAGACCGCTGTTGGGTATATTCAGAGATCATTATATCTTTTAGGTTTGAATAATTTCTCACTAACTTTGATATTTGAGGTTAAGACAATTGCTCTTCTTTTCAAGGAATGGACAAGGCTTAGGCGCGGAACAAACCCCCCCAAACCGAAACAAAGTATAAAAATGAGAAAAAAGGAAAAAGAAAATAGGTAAAAAAAAAACAAAATTACGCCTCCCAAATGCTCGAACTGGATCCGCTGCTAACACGGCCTAATATTTTGATCGATTAAATGTTTAACGCATCCTTATTACCATTGAACTTAACAAGAGTCGTTGCTGTTGTAACAGGTTGGCTGTAACTGGATGTTCTTCCCTGAGAAAAAAAGCCGCAAATACAGCTGCTGAGTTAACAATCTTTGGTCTATTGAGAATCGGGTACGAACAAGGGTCGTAATACTTTTCTCTTTAGTTCTATAGTCAGTGAATCAAACTCTTTCAATAGATTCTGGTAATTTTCTTCACCCAGACGGCATCAAGAGATCTTCTGAACCAAAGTTTAGATATAACTCTAACCTAAGCTCTGTTTCCAAGTATTTACAAAATATCCTTAACATTTTCAATTACTTCCTTTTAAGATTTGCTGGTAGTAAATATAAATAAATCACCAAAAACATATCAAATTGATCTTCAGCATACAAAATAAACAATCATAATCATAATAAAGATAAGATTCACAAAAATACTTATCATTAGGCCAAAATAACTACTTAAATTTATAATAAAATAAAAAAAATCCACTAAAATACCAAAGTCAAGTTCATATTAAAATGAACTTTAAACAGAAATAAGGCTAAGAAGCACTAAGTGGCAATATAGGGGAACAGGATCACTATTACAAAAACTGAAAATATCAGTCAATTTAACACTAAAAAATTTAAATTTGAAAATCAAATAAAAAAACATCAAAAGATCAAGATTTGCAAATAAAACTTGATGAAATTGAAGGCTATAAAGATCACAACAGAGTCAGTAGTGAGGTGGTAAATTGATGTTAGTGGATGGAGTTGATTGAAGCCAAATGACTAAAGTGTCCATAGTGGAGTGTTTGCATGCATATTAAGCAAGAGATAGAGAACATAAATGATTTAGTAATTTGTTTTTTCTTTTTTTTTTTTTGGCTTCGACTTTATTTCGTCTTGAAATTTTTATTATAATGAAGCTGAGACAAGGCAAGGGTACATAAGAAATGTAAAACCACAAATACCAAGATTAGTCAGTCTGGTAATTTAGTGTAAAACTAATGTTGATTTGTTTTTGTGGTTTATATCTGCGCAGGAGTAGGCTGAAATGATGCCGTTGATTGACTTGATGCCATAGAAGATAGACAGCTTGAGTTTACTCAAGCAACAACACCAAAAAGAAGGGCATATTTGCACATCATAATAAAAAACAAAGTAGCTGTATTGCCAACAAAACACAATATGTGTCAATATTAGAGGAGGAGGTGTTAAAATCAACATCAATTGAAACGTGTTCAGCGCCCTATGAAATGACCCCGGCTGCCAATACTGCTGCATAAGTAGTAAATAAACCACAGAAAATATTCAAGACAAATGATGAAAACATAAAACCAACTAAAATTATTGCGTGATAAACGTGTTGGGGCGTTAAAGCCGTTTTCAAAATATATTCTTATAATTTGCATAAACTTAAAGAGTTTTAGGTCAAGGCACCTCAAAAAACAAAAAAAAAAAGGGTTTAATCAACAGTACCTTTACAGTTTTGTTTAGTTTTCTTTAACAGCGGAAATGCAAATCACAGATTTCATTTCAGTTGTTATTTTCTAAAATTATTTTCATTACAAAATGTTGAAAAACTAGACAAAAAGAGGGGAAAGAAATTAATGAAATGCATTTATTAGTCATTAATTAAACATAAAAAACTATCAATTGATCGAATATATGTATGAATGTGATTGAATGAATCGTTTAAGGAAATGAGTTTTAAAATCCGGACACAGGATGGCTTTGTTTACGTGTGTATGGGAAAAGAACAATGTTTATTTATGCAACAACAAAAATTTTTCATTAATTCCAATGGTCAATTAAAGTATTTTAACGATTTTATTTTATTTTATTTTTTTTTTGTAGAATGTTGGATATTCTTAGCCATTAACTTAATACTGCAGAGATAAAAATCCTACAAGAATTGCTTTTCATGAGAGGTAGCAAGTAAAAAAATCTATAAATTATACAATAATTAATGTGTGCAACCGAATAAAATTAGTTAAATACATATTCGGTTGGTCAATGGGTGCTAGGTAAATTATTTCCCGATCAATCAGAAGCAGATGTATTATAAAATTAAGTTCAGTTCAGTTTTAGTTCAGTTCTAGTTTAGTTCTAGTTCAGTTCTAGTTCAGTTCTAGTTCAGTTCTAGTTCAGTTCTACTTCAGTTCTACTTCAGTTCTAGTTCAGTTTTAGTTCAGTTCTAGTTCAGTTCTAGTTCAGTTCTAGTTTAGTTCTAGTTCAGTTCTAGTTCAGTTCTAGTTCAGTTCTAGTTCAGTTCTAGTTCAGTTCTAGTTCAGTTCTAGTTCAGTTCTAGTTCAGTTCTAGTTCAGTTCTAGTTCAGTTCTAGTTCAGTTCTAGTTCAGTTCTAGTTCAGTTCAAGTTTAGTTCTAGTTCAGTTGTAGTTCAGTTGTAGTTCAGTTCTAATTGTATATTCAGGACTATAGCCTAATAGCCCTAATTTAAATTTTTACCTAATACAGTATAAAAAGTATTTTATAAGCTATTGCTTGCTATTCGGCGTGTACATTTTCCCAACTTTCTTTTGTGAAGAAAAATATATATTTAGTGAAGGAGTTTATTAGTGGAAAAAAGTAACAAAATATCATAAATGTTTTAAAATGTTTAAAATTGTATAGATGTAACAAAAAAAAAAACTATTTAAAGTTGTTTTTTTCTCGCTCTTTGCCCAAATAAATAGCCAAAAGCTAAGTATGTTTAAAGTTGCTTTTTTGTTTGTCCAAAAAAAATATAATGTATAATGCCTGATTTGCTGATCAAATAAGAAAAACCAGGAAGTTTGTTATACAAAAAACGAAAAACCACAAAAATTATTTTGTGTTCAAGTTACATAGACAAAATGCAATGCAACCTAAAGAGGCAGATATAAAATAGAAAATCGAAAATTGGCTAAAATGAGAAGAAAATTTTAGAAAAAGATAAATAATGCATATCTCACGCACATTGCAAGTTGTGGTCTAATATACAAGTATTTGTTTGCTTTTCAGTATTTTTTTTTTTTGCTATTGAAGGCCTTAGAGTATTCAGGCCAAATACTCTTAACTGCAAGACAATAGTTTAAC
The DNA here is from genome assembly GCF_022045245.1 of Lucilia cuprina. NCBI lineage: Eukaryota > Metazoa > Arthropoda > Insecta > Diptera > Calliphoridae > Lucilia > Lucilia cuprina. Next base: position 53,332,141 of record NC_060954.1, read on the forward strand.
AAAAACAGAGCTGGAAAGGTGTAGAATAGTTGAGGAATATTGGAGAAATATATAGACAAGTCTATAGGCTGGATTGTAGAATAGTCTATAGTTTGGACTATAGAATAGTTTATAGTTTGGACTATAGAATAGTTTATAGTTTGGACTATAGAATAGTCTATAGTTTTGCTTATAGAATAACCTATAGTTTGGACTACAGAATAGTCTATAGTTTGGACTACAGAATAGTCTATAGTTTGGACTACATAATAGTCTATAGTTTGGACTATAAAATAGTCTATAGTTTAGACTATAGAATAGTCTATATTTTGGATGATAGAATAGTCTATAGTTTTGACTATAGAATAGTCTATAGTTTGGACTATAGAATAGTTTATAGTTTGGACTATAGAATATTCTATAGTTTGGACTATAGAATATTCTATAGTTTTGACTATAGAATAGTCTATAGTTTGGACTATAGAATAGTCTATAGTTTGGGCTATAAAATAATCTATAGTTTGGACTATAGAATAATTTATAGTTTGGACTATAAAATAGTTTGGACGATAGAATAGTGTATAGTTTGGACTATAGAATATTCTATAGTTTGGACTATAGAATAGTCTATAGTTTAGACTACAGAATAGTTTATAGTTTGGACTATAAAATAGTATATAGTTTGGACTATAGAATAGTCTATAGTTTGGACTATAGAATAGTCTATAGTTTGGACGATAGCATAGTCTATAGTTTGGATTATGCTATAGTCTATAGTTTGGACTATGTTATAGTCTATAGTCGGGATTAGAGCACATTCCATAGTCTGGACTATAGAATAGTCTATAATCTGGACTTTAGAATAATCTATAGTCTTCACTACATAATTTTCAATAGTGTGAACTATAGATTAGACTACAGATAGTCATAGTCTGAAATCAAAATTAAACTTTAAATAGAGAATAATAGTTTTCATAAAGTTTGCATCATTTTAAAGTACTGATTTTAATAGAATTTAAACCAAGCAATTACTGTAGTTGGAGTTTGGAGTACGAGTAGCAATTTTGTTTCGTTGTTATTGTTGTTGATAGTGTGTTTGTTTAGTACACAAGGAATAAAAATTCATTAAAATGTTTGGTGTTAGATGATCAACGTTGTTTGTTTACTCTGGTCCATTGGTAGGTAATGTTAGACAACTGACCAAGAGAGACAAAATATTGTTCTTTATTTACCTTTTTCTTATAAACTAAAGTTTTCAGTTTGTTTTTTTTTTCGTTATTTTAAGATTTATAAAGATTACTTTGTTTCTGGAGTTTCATCTTTAATAATAAAAATACATGTAATAACAATAATTTGTAACAAAATAGATATATATTTATTTAACATTATTTATATTTTCAAATAGAAAACGTGTTTCTATAATAAAAATAAATTTAATCTAATGAAAAAATTATTTAATAATAAAACAATAAGTTTAAATTGTTAAGTTAATAGTTGAGTTTTTGGGGAATTGTTTCTTATAAAGTTAAGAAAATTCAGGTAATAAAGATAACTTTTAGTTATTTGGTGAGAAAAAATAGAAAATTACAATAAAATATTGATCATGACTATCTTTTAAAGTTACAAAAGGGATTTTGAAAGGAAATTTTTGAATTTGTATGGAATTACAATCAATGATTTGTATTCAACTGATGTTGGAAATAGCTTTATGTTTATATTTATGTAATAATTTAAAAAAAAAAACAATCGAGTTCAATTTTCTTATTTACTAAAGTTATTCCAAAGATCGCGACTCATATGATTTCATAAATAAGTGGTCAATTTCTTTAATATAATAAAATTTCTTTCCACACCAAATAGATACCATCATAATTGTGGAAATGAAAAACTACACAAATATTAAAAATAAATGCATTAGCTTGCCACTGCTTGTCACAGACAGTCAATGGTTAACCATCGATTTGTGTTTAAACAACAACTTATAATAAAAGGGGTCATTTTTTTACACTGGACATAATTCATTTTGACTTTAATTAGAATTACATGAGGGTGCTCAGTAAAGTACTTTTAAGTTTGAAAATAATTTGTTAACAATAAAAGAAATTAAAGTCAAATGTTTTTGTGAAAAAAAAAGAAAAACACATAAAATCTCTTGTTAACAATGGATCAGACAAGATCACATTAATTCACACTATAGGAAGTATACAATGTTGAAAATGGTGTTAAATAATGATGGCAGGGTTAGATGATTTGAAAAGAAAAGTTCTATTTTATTTATTTAACAATTTATCGAATAAGGGTTGTTAGTTTGTAATTAAGTGGATGGATTGTTCTTTAATTTAGTAGGGGGGTTTTTAGAGAAGACATGCAAGAGAAATCATATTTTGTTGATTTCAAAATATTAGGTTTTATGCGTTATGTCCACTTATGAACGGATTTTGTTTATTTAAAGGGAAAACTTATAGAATCATGTCCGACAGACTAAAAACTAGACTATCGACTATAGGCTAGACCATAGACAAAACTATAGACTAGACTTAAGACTAGACTATAGTCTAGACTATAGACTAGACTATAGAAAAGACTATAGACTAGACTATGGACTAAACTTTAAATTAGACTATAGACTAGACTAAAGATTAAACTAGTCCGTAGACTAGACTACAAACTAGACAATAGACTGAACTATAGACAAGACTATAGACTAAGTACATAGACTATACCGTAGACTAGACAATAGTCTAGACTATAGACTAGACTATAGACTAGACTATAGACTAGACTATAGACTAGACTATACACTACACTATAGACTAGACTATAGACTAGACTATGCACTAGACTATACACCAGACTATACACTAGACTATAGACTAGACTATACACTAGACTATAGACTAGACTATACACTAGACTAAAGACTAAACTATAGACAAGACTATAGACTAAGAATATAGACTAGACTATAGATTAGACTAGTCCGTAGACTAGACTACAAATTAGACTATAGACTAAACTATTGACAAGACTATAGACTAAAAATATAGACTATACCGTAGACTAGACAATAGTCTAGACTATAGACTAAACTATAGACAAGACTATAGACTAGACAATAGACTAGACTATGGACTAGACTAGACTATAGACTAGACAATAGACCAGACTATAGACTAGACCGTAGACTAGACAGAAGACTAGACTATAGACTAAACTATAGACAAGCAAATAGACTAGACTATAGACTTGTTTATAGAATAGACTATAGACTAGACTAAAGTCTAGACTGGACTATAGACTAGCCTATAGACTAGACTATAGACTAGACTATAGACTAGACTATAGACTAGACTAGACTATAGACTAGACTAGACTAGACTATAGACTAGACTAGACTATAGACTAGACTAGACTATAGACTAGACTAGACTATACACTAGACTATACACTAGACTATAGACTAGACTAAACACTAGACTATAGACTAGACTAAACACTAGACTATAGACTAGACTATACACTAGACTATAGACTAGACTATAGACTAGACTATAGACTAGACTATAGACTAGACTATAGACTAGACTATAGACTAGACTATAGACTAGACTATAGATTAGACTATAGACTAGACTATAGACTAGACTTTAGATTTGACTTTAGATTAGACTATAGACTAGACTATAGATTAGACTATAGACTAGACTATAGATTAGACTATAGACTAGACTATAGATTAGACTATAGACTAGACTATAGATTAGAATATACGCTAGACTATTAACTAGACGATTGGCGAAACTATAGAACAAACTTTAGTCTAGACTATAATTCTGTTGTTCATGATAAATATTCTTTAGTGGTCCAGAATTTACACTATTTGCATTCCAAACTGTTTACTATTCTGTGTTTATATTACTACCTTTATGGGGGAAATTCTGTCATTCAAAAGCAATCGAAACCTTAATCGAATTTCAAACATATTTTAAGTATAATAGTTCCCTTAAGATGACTTTTAATCTAATCAATTTAAAAATCGTTTTTCCTGTGCACAAGCTCTAGAAATTTATAGACAAAAAATGTTTGGCAGTCAAGGATTAACAAAGTGAAGTTGATAACAATTTTGTTAACAAAAAACGAACAAAAATAACCAAGAAGAAAAGTTCTTTGTTCATAATTAAACCTCAAGTAGCAACCATTTGCAATTTGGCAAAAGATTTACCTCAAAACAGCAATAAATTGTATGTATATTAAACAATTTATATTATTAATAGAAACAAAGTAAATAACTTATTAAACCACTTACCTTTAAATAATAGCAAATATTAAAACAAAATGAATTTCCAATTGGATTTTTTTCTCAGCCGCATGAAATTTCTGCTGCCGAAATTATTTTAGGTTCTTTTCTTCTTTTGCAAATCACAAACTTAACAATCACTTTTTAATATTAGTTGCTAAATATCACTTAACTTTTATATATTGCCAATAACACTTTACAATTATTTAACAATTTAATTTATTTATAAGATATTTTTCTTTGATTTAACAAAAACTTAATAAAAGCTGGAACAAACAAACAAAATCATGCTAGAATTTGTCAAACTAAATAAGCAATAACAACAAAAACGAAAACAAACGCCAAAATTGCAAACAGCTGAGTGTGGTGAACAATTAAGGTGAGATATACAAAAACAGAGTTGTTGTGAAAAATTTTCTCAGAGATGTGTTTAGTTTGTTTAAAATGGTTTTTGTATTGAGTAAGGCAGTTTCAACATATTAGTGGTACGGCAGTTTAAACCCACCACATTGATAGAAAAATATAGTTTATCACTGTCTTATCGTAATAAGTCAATTTAAAGATTAAAGTAACACAGTTGTGAAAGTAACACACCACAACGATAAAAATTGTAATTAGAACAGTCTTATTATAATAAGGCGGTTCAAAGACTCAGGTAATGCAGTTTATTCTAAATGTTTGCTAAGTTTGTTGGGGTGAATTAACTTTTCATACCGCTTTTAACTTTTTTAAGGTTCGACTAATAGATATACTATAGTCTAATGTACATACTACAGACTAGACTATAGCCTGGATCATAGAAAAAACCATTTTCTGACCCATAGAATATAACATATTCTGGACTATAAAATAGAGTTTAGTCTGGACTATAAACTAGACTATAGAATAGGATATAGTTTGGATTAGAATATAGTCAGAACTATAGAATAGGAGGCCATAGTCTGGACTTTAGAGTAGACTATTGTCTGGACTATAGAATAGACTATAGTCTTGACTATAGAATGTTCTTAGTCTGGATTATGGAATGAAAAATAGTCTGGACTATTGAATAGACTAGAGTCTGGACTATAGAATAGACTATAGTCTGGACTCTAGAATAGACTATCATCTGGATTATAGAATATACTATAGTGTGGACTATAGAATAGACTATAGTCTGGACTATAGAATAGACTATAATCTGGATTATAGAATATACTATAATGTGGACTATAGAATAGACTATAGTCTGGACTATAGAATAGACTATAGTCTGGACTATAGAATAGACTATAGTCGGGACTACAGAATAGACTATAGAATAGACTTTAGTCTGGACTATAGAATAGACTATAGTCTGGACTATAAAATAGTCTATAGTATGGACTATAGAATAGACTATAGTTTAGACTATAGAATAGACTATAGTCTGGACTATAGAATAGACTATAGTCTGGACTATAGAATCGACTATAGTCTGGACTACAGAATAGACTATAGTCTGGACTA
>NC_060954.1:53338004-53346550 GCF_022045245.1 Lucilia cuprina
ATAGTCTAGTCTATAGTCTAGTCTATAGTCTAGTCTATAGTCTAGTCTATAGTCTAGTTAGTTAGTTAGTTAGTTAGTTAGTTAGTTAGTTAGTTAGTTAGTTAGTTAGTTCCAATTCCATCGCTACTGGCGATGTAAGAATCAATAGTGGTTCTACATAACAATTTGTCGAGCTACGATCGGTGTCTTCAGGCGATCATTAAATAATAAAGAAATTCAAGACGTAACTTTTATATATATTCTTTTATCAATGCAATACTGCAGTCTTAATCCATTTCTAGATATAAAATCCAACGACTATTACGTCCAGTTACGTAAACGTCAATTTGGTTTTTACTATAACATACCCGATGGTGAAACTCATGCACCCTATGATGCCCAATCGAATGTCTTCTTCATACAACTATACGGTTTAATGAACTCACATGATCCTCGGCGAATTTTTCGATTTCTATCAACAGCTTTTGCAGCCTATCCCAACAAAGAGTACTGTTTAATCTCACTAACTGTGGTACATCAAATGACTGTAGTTCTCAATGAATTGTTAAAATATTTTATAGTAAGTTTGTTAAAAAAAAATATCTACAAAATTTTATAATTTATAAATAATTTACTTGAAGCGTGTTATACCTCGCCCTGGTTGTAATTTAAAGGAACAACTCTTTATTACTCATCGAAGTGCTGTATTTGGTGATATTTCCTTATATCCTGCTAGACCAAATGATTTAGACAATATTAAAGCTTTAATAAAGCAAGAAAGATCTAATATATATCCTTCAGCAAGACGTTCAGCACGATCACGCATATCGACTATAGCTGATCGTATGTCTTTTAAGTCTTATCTTTCGTTACGTAGTGATTCGTATGTAGATGTACCAGCTTATCAATATGATTTGGAACAGACTTTAAAAATACTTAAACATATCTTTGAAGATCGTTTTAGTGTGTATAAATGTTTTACCATAAGATGTGGTGATGCCTGTAAGTCAATAGACAATAATACTATGGTGGGATTTGTTATAGTTAAGTAAGGTTATAAACTACAATCTGATAAAACAAAATCATAAATATTATAAATATTTTTCAGACCTTTCCATTTGAGTTGTTATTTAAACAAACAGTATCATGTTTATAAGGAGGGAGAGTTACAAAATTTCTCAAAAGCTGAACTGGTGATTTTAAAATTACATCCCTTCTTTCAATTTCAAGCCGATTTTATATTTCGTGAATTGTCGAGACAAACAAGTTATACACATTTCTATTATTTCCGCTCAACAGTAACCATTTTTTTTAATTATTTAAAATTAAATATTTTCCTATTTTTTTGCTTCTTTAGGATCAATATTATCTTTCTAATGATCTTGTTACTTATATGCAACCTTTAGAACCTCGTCGCATTAAAAAGTTATGGTTTAATTATTTAAGGAAATTACCCAAAATTGCTAAAATTCCGATTGCTAGTAAAATTAATGCAATTGATTGTAACGATTTACTAAATGGCCATTTTGCGGTATTTACTAATAATTTAAGACCCTCAACTATTTTTGGCAATACTTCGCATATAGTGATCTTGGGCTTTAGCGATATCTGCAAGGCTTTCCTTAGGTTAATGATATTTAGTTGGCATAATTTAAGGTAAATATTTTGGAAAGTTTTTAAGAAAAAAATTAAGAATTAGAGTTGTGGTTCTATCTATCTATCTATCTATCTATCTATCTATCTATCTATCTATCTATCTATCTATCTATCTATCTATCTATCTATCTATCTATCTATCTACCTGTCTGTCTGTCTATCTATCTATCTATCTATCTATCTATCTATCTATCTATCTATCTATCTATCTATCTATCTATCTATCTATCTATCTATCTATCTATCTATCTATCCATCTATCCATCTATCTATATTATCATTTAGGGTCTTTTAAAGGCCTTGAGATTTTAGATACATTTTTTATGATTTAGCCAAAATACGCAGGCCACCATTAAGTGTCTACCCCAGTTAAATATTACAGTAATCTGTAGTCCAGGAGTTATGGAGGCAGAACATGAACATGGTTTTAAATGTGAGACATGTTGTAAAGAATCGGGAGATATTTGTTGGACAGATTTTAAAAATAGTGATGCCTTCATAAGAGATGTTTCCGAACGTATGGATACACGAACATGGGTACGATTTATAAGCGGAAGAGTCAAGAGTATAGATCAGTAAATATTAAAAAAGATATTTAAAAATTATAAAGATCTATTATATATACTTTTCCGGGCAGAACTATTGAAAAATTATAATTAATGTTAAAAAAAAACTATTAATAAGGAAAGTGTTTCTAATAGATCTATTGATCGATAAGGTGTAACGTTAAGAGTATACAAAATCTTCAATTTATTTCGCAAAACAGAGAAAATCAATTGATTCGAATGGAAACAGATTGTGAAATCCCCTACGAAACTCTATTACTAATGTGTGGCACTGACTTTGGTGTACCCGATCGTATCTTTAAAGACGCCCGACCTCCTGCCAACTATTCGCATATCAATAATCGTTTAGATAAAATACTATTTTATCATAAATTGCAAATTCTTAAAAATGATTTACCAAAAAATATTAAAAAATCTATAGTGGTATATGGTTCACATATTCGGGCATTTGAATTTGTAAATTTTCTTTTAAAACATGACATTAAGGGAAAGGAAATCCATTTAGTTTTACCCTATACCATGAGAAATATGCAATTGGGTTTAACTTTGAATAATTCTTCAGAAGACCATGGAATCGAGGAAGTTTTAAGAGAAATGTTAGAAGATATGGGAGTGCAGATATATGAACAGCTCAATTTGTGCGACTATTCTTTACATGATGATGATGAAAATCTAAAAGATGTTTCGTTTAAGAAGTTTATAGGGGGTGAAGTGATTACAATGGAGTGTGATTTATTTGTTAGTTTTTGTGAGGTCTATCTGGCGGGACCTTTATTAGAAAGTAAGGTAACAATAAATATATTGAGTTTTGAATAAATTGCATTTCCTTTTAGTTTTTAAGAAATCCAAAATACATTGCGATATCAATTGTGTTTTGGTAAATGAAAATTATAAAACTTCTGTTGAAAATATTTATGCCATGGGAAATTTCATAAAACATAAACTAGAACCAAATCATCAATATCGTTTTGTCAGTCCTCAAGAGGCGGCCGAAAAGGTTTGTTGAATTCGTCTAAAAACTACTTTCTTTAAAGGGTCTACACTAGACTATAGACTAGACTATAGACTAGACTATAGACTAGACTATAGACTAGACTATAGACTAGACTATAGACTAGACTATAGACTAGACTATAGACTAGACTATAGACTAGACTATAGACTAGACTATAGACTAGACTATAGACTAGACTATAGACTAGACTGTAGTGTAATAGAGTCGATGCTCTAAACCTGTAGACTAAAGTCTAAACACTATAGATTTTGCTAAGACAGGTTTATTTACAAACTTAATATCTTCATCCTTAACTACCGATTCGATCTAAAAATTATATCGTTCTTTTTATTTTCAGATCATCAATATTTTGGGCTTAAATGAGTATAAAGGAAATGCCCCATCGCCGTCGCATGAGACGAAATTTTCCAAATCATCTTATTTTCAAGCCCAACTACCCAAGGATTATTTATTTTTTAAAGTTGTCATACCAAAACGTTATCTGGCCAATCATTTAAATAATGACTATGGATTTCCATTGATTAGCTACTATGAGGGAGACTTTTCCCGAGTACGTTTAAATGAACATGGTGTGGTGGAGGAAATTGTTATTGTAACACAAAAGGTAAGTTCAAAAGTTTGAATACATTGCAACTTAATGTAATTGTTACGGTTACATATACTTAAAGTTTATGAATAGATCTTTGGAGTTCTATTAGTGATATATTTACAAAAACTAGGTCCCCTTTCCAATGATAATTTAGAAGTTTTAACTTTGTAAATTTTCAGAAAATAAAATTTGATTTTTTGAAATTCTTTTGTGGACGACATGAGCTATTGTTAAATAATTTAAAATCTCGTTGGTTTCTCAAGGATATTGTAAATTTCGTAGATTTTTTTCAAGAACCCTGGACTGAACTACTTATGCATGAAGAATTCGAAAATTTAAGAATGATTAATAAATATTTAATAATGGGAGTAGCAAAAGAGGTTTTTAAAGAGGTATCTATGAAATTTTAAAAGATCTAAATTGTATTTCATATACAATATGTTTACTATATAGGATACCGATCGTAATACCCGCCGCAATTTACTACAAACATATTGTCAAAATTTAGGTATAAACAATCAACTAGAATATGCTCTTTTAGAATTCATACGTCAACATCGTGAAGATTTCTCTGAAAATTTAGCTCTACCCGAAGATTTTTCTCAAAATTCCTAAATTTAAATGAAAAATTTACAAATCATAAATTTGTAATTATGTTCTTTTTTATGTTTGTTTGAATATCTTTACGAATGGGGTGATAATTTTGATTGAGATAACAATAAAAAATAAAGAATTACATAAAATAATATTAATTTAACAAAACAAAAATATCGAAATATTCTTTAAGCTCCCAAAGCACATTGCGTTAAAAACTGTTTAGCCAAATTACACTCAGCACTCTCGGTCCATCGGTGAGCTGGACAATTTTTAAAATACTCCATATAGGTACAACCTAATACCATGCCGGCAAATGGACTACAGCCTCTTTGTAGTGCTGCATTACCCAAGGGGATTTGTTTGAACGCCTTCATTTTTCTCTGAGCATTCGGTTGACACTTTCTAAAAGCATCAGCCATGGTATTGGCATAGATCGTATCATTGGCAAATTTAGTTTGTAAATCTGTTTGTATAACACTTAAGTCCAAACTTTCTGGTTTCTGCATATACTTTGCTTCGGTTAAAATGCACTCGGCCAGGCACTGAAATGACATTAAAGTTAAGTTTAGTTCATTCATAAAAAAAATGTTATTTTTGTTAGTTGACTTACTGTAGCAGTTTCTACTGTTGGTGGGGCATCACTTGCTTGTCCCGTTATACCCATGCGACGAGCACAAGCTTCGGTTACTTCATCTCTGCCACCATCTAAGCAACATTGTGCAGGGTCCTATAGACATCATGAAAAGATAATTTTTTAATTCAGATTTAGTATATAATTTAAAAATCTATAAACTATATTGTAAATTGGACTATAGGTTGTACTATACACTGTTCTATAGTCTGGACTATAGACTGGACTATAATATGAACTATAGACGGGACTATAATATGAACTATAGACTGGATTATAGTCAGGAATATTGAATGAGCTATTGTCTGAATGAAAGTCAAAGTTTGGCCTATAGAATGGACTATAGTCTGGAGTGTAGAATGGACTTTAGTCTGATATATAGACTGGATTACAATTTTGACTAAGTATGGACTACAGAATAGACTATACCTGGATTATATACTGAACTATAGTATGGACTGTAGAATGAACTATATATCTAGAATATAGATTAGACTTTACTAAACTGGTCTAAACTATAATCTTGACTAAGTGTGTACTCCAAACTTGACTATAGTCTGGACAATAGACCGGATTATATTGTTGTTCATAGAACGTACCAATTTCTTCACTATAGAATAAACAATAGAACAGATTATAGCCAGGACTATAGAATAGACTTAAGTATGAACTGTAGTCAGGACTATATAATGAACTGGACTAAAGTCTGGATTAAATACTGGACTATAGACTGAACTATATTCTAGACAATAGACTGGACTATGGTCTGGACTATAGAATGAACTTTAGTCTGGACTATAGACTAGATTTTAGTCTGGACTGTAGACTGAACTATAGTCTGGACCATAGATTGAACTAATGTCTGGAAAATAGATTGAAATATAGTCTGGACTATAGACTGGACTATAATCAGTTCTATAAATTTGACTGTAATCAGGATTATAATCGGACTGAATTCTGGATTACAGCAAGGTCAATAGTCAAAGTATAAACTGGTAAAAAGTTGAACTGTAGACTGGTCTGTAGACTAGACTATAGTCTGACTATAGACTAGATTATAGTCTGACTATAGACTAGAATATGTACAAGACTTTAGTCTGACTATAGTCTGAATATAGATTGGACTATAGTCTAACTATAGATCGGACTATAGTCTGACTATAGATTGTACTATAGTCGGACTATAGATTGCACTATAGTCTGACTATAGATTGCACTATAGTCTGACTATAGATTGCACTATAGTATGACTATAGATTGTACTATAGTCTGACTGTAGATTGCACTATAGTCTGACTATAGATTGCACTATAGTCTGACTATAGATTGCACTATAGTCTGACTATAGATTGCACTATAATCTGACTATAGATTGCACTATAGTCTGACTATAGATTGCACTATAGTCTGACTATAGATTGCACTATAGTCTGACTATAGATTGCACTATAGTCTGACTATAGACAAAGCAATAGTCTGACTATGAGCTGGACTATGATGTGACCATACACTGGACTATAGTCTTAACTAAAGACTTGACTATAGACTGGACTATAGTCTAACTAGACTGTTGACTAGACTATAGTGTAAATATATAGACTTGACTGCAGTCTGGACTACAGACTGAATTATAGTCTGGACTATAAGCTGGACGATAGACTGGACTATAGACTTATAGGCTAAACTGTAGTCTGAACTATTGCTTGGATTATTGTCTGTACTATAGACAGGACTATAGTATGGGCTATAGTTTTGAGTATATTCTTGACTTTATTCTGTAGTATAGACTGGACTATACTCTAGACAATAGGCTAGACTGTTGCCTAGACTATAGAAGGACTGCAGTGCGAATTATTAATTATTTTACAATAGCCTGGACAATAGAATGAACTATAATCTGGACTATAGTATAGGAATTAGACTGTAAAATAAATAGACTTTAGTCTGGACCATAGAATAATTTATATTCTGTACAACTGTATAGATTATATTCTCGTCTATAGTGTTTGTTGTAGAGTAGACTATAGTCTGGACTATATAACAGGCAACACTGACAGCTTCTTTAAAAACATTTTAATTTGAGCACTTTATGCCGAATTTTATATATATTATTTATTAAACAAAAGACTTAAGTAAGCAACTTTATTACGATCATGGATTAGCGCGTTTTTATATTAAGACTTTTATTGTTTATTTATATTACTACTGATCACTCTCTCTTTATCTCAAACTCACCACTAATTGAGGTGGCCTTTGACAATCGATTATAGCTGCCAAGGAGCACTAAAATTAAAAAACATTTTTATTTTGATTATTAAATATTTTTGAATAAAATAAACAACGCACTTGCAAACAAACACTCAATAACAAAAAGGATATCACAAATTTTAACATAATTTTAATTTAAATATTTCTCTGAGCGAAAACACAACCGTTTTTAATCACCACTCGATACTAAATAACTTTCAAATGATATAAAGTTATGAATTTATACGAAATAACACATATACAACCATCGGATATTAAAATTAAGTTTAAAAACAAAAAACGTTAGAAAGTTTTTTTAATTTAAATAAAATTTAAACTTTTGGCTTTAATACTTGTGTAAACATGTGTATTTTTCACATTAATTTCATATTAGGAAAATCCATTTTCATTAAGAGAAAATTAACAAATACAAAACCCAACTCAGTGACCATTTAATTGCTTTAACTTTGACTTTAGTGACGCTTCAGCAACATCATGGACAGCCAACAGCCACACAAACACATGTTAACCACAATAGTTTCTTTGCCTTCCATCTTCCACTCTCTACACTTGTACAAACATATATGCGTGTTTTTGAAAACTTTAATAACTTTTTTCTAGGTTTTCTGCCAAAAGGGCATCATATAGTTGACAATGTTTTTTTTTTTTTGTTTTGTTTTTTGTTTTGCTCGTTAGTTGCTTTGTTTTTGTTTTCTATTTGAAGTTGAACTTGGTCATTATTGGTCAATGTTTGGTTGTGATTTTCACAATTTGTACTTTTGTTTGTAACATCATCATATTGCACACATCAATGAATTTCTATGAGTTTGAATTGAATTGGAAAAATAATGAAGAAAAAATTGCATAAGTTTTCAAATTAAAAAAAAAACAACAAAATCGTTAGCTGGGAGAATGACGTGCTTAGTTAAACACTAATTATTATATTGAACAGTTTTATGTTTTTAATGGAAAATATAAAAATATTCTTAATATAGGTCATGGCCATCATAATTTATTTAATAAGGAAACCACATATGAACAATTTATGTAATAATGACAATATTTATGACATTGAACAAAATTAATGTGATTATTCAAATATATTATATTAGCAATTAACTTGCTAATTTAAAACGTATTAAAAATTGTAATAAATTATAAACTGATCTCTAGACTATTATCTTATTCTATAGTCCAGACTATAGTCTATTCTATAGTCCAGACTATAGTCTATTCTATAGTCCAGACTATAGTCTATTCTATAGT
>NC_060954.1:53346650-53354150 GCF_022045245.1 Lucilia cuprina
ACTTACTAACTTACTAACTTACTAACTTACTAACTTACTAACTTACTAACTTACTAACTTACTAACTTACTAACTTACTAACTTACTAAATTACTAACTTACTAACTTTCTAACTTACTAACTTTCTAACTTACTAACTTACTTACTAATACAATTTCAGTTTTTGTAAAATCTTGACGAAAAATTCAATTCGAGTGTTCAGAATTTATTGGTGATTACAAGTGCATTAAGTGATTTTATACAAAAATGCGACTGATCACAAAATCAGACCAACAGCTGACGTTGCAGATGAGTTAAAGATTACACCGATGTCACATTTTAATTATCTCTTACTATTACCTACAACTTACTTTTATTAAGTTCTTCCCATTTTCTCAAAACCAACTCACGAACAAATCTCTTTTCATTTACTGCAACAATGCGACCTTCATCCGATTCAATATATTGCGAACATAAGCTTTAATACATTTCAAAAAGTTACTCATTTACACATTCCCAAAAACAACAAATATTCTTTACCTTAAATTACTAACATTTTCCAAATTGGTAACCTCAGTTATACTTTTGTAGATAAGATTCATCGATTCCATAGTAAAAAGTTTATCAAAAGGACGTCTTTGAGCAGTGCTTTTTTACGCAAAGCATTAAGTAAATTTAAAGGAGCTTTTAAGTTTAACTTAAAAAAAGCTTACCTTACATTTAGCAGCTTTTCTTTAAATCTTTGATTCACATTGAATTTCAATAGATTACCAAACGATTGAAGATTATAATTCTCTAACAAGTTCAACAGATTGACGTTATCATTAAGCCATATAAAGCCAGCTGTTAAGTGGTTAATCTGAAGATAAGTATTTAAGAGAGTGTATGAGAGTAGTATAAAAATCTAAATGTAAATACCTCTGTTACTATTAGTAAGCTTTTAGCGTTGGACAAAAGCTCTTCTGCAATATAATATTCACCCAATTGTTCTTTTAGATCGGGACGATCATGATCTAATATTTCAACAATATCATCGTTATCTTCAGGTCTATAAGAGAGAAAACAAAGCTTTTTGTCATGAATAACTGAACAAGAAAGCTTTTAAAGGATGTAGCGTAAAGCTTATAAACTAATAATAATTTTTAATGATGACCTTCATATATAAAATCATCAAGCAATAAAGCTTAAAGTTATGAAAAACTTACAAAGCTCTTCTATATCTCATCGGAGGCAATACACTATCTCGTGTTATTACATGCAGCTTTTGGGTATTCTTGCTAGAAATAGCACTAAAACACTTAGGATAGTAGACCATCGAATAACGCTCCAAGCAATAATAGTTTTCATGAGCTAGATGTAAAATTTAACAAATTATTTGAAATATCTGCCCTTAAACATCATTCACAACTTACGCTTTCCAGAATATCTCGTATAATCGGGACACTCAGCTATCAATATATATCTTAATTTATTGTCTCTATAGAAAATTTCACTTAAAAGCTTTTTTAACATTTCAGGATTATAGTCCTGATTATAGACAAAGGTATTGAGAAAACATGTATTCGAGGCACTCAATGGCGAATCACAACAATAATGAAAATGTATAAAATCCAACCATAAATCCGTGGGCAGAGCTGGTAGATTGGGAGAATTTGATATTTCAGCATAACCAATGATGTGGGGATTGTTAGCATTTATTTGTATTACAATACGATGAGTTATATAGTTATTAAAAAATATATCAGACATATTGGCTTTTTTGCGAAAACGTCCAAAGTGTTGAATATTGACCGAGGTAAATAGTTGATGTATGGCCGTGTAGTCTTCGGGACAGGCGTTTCTTATAAGGCAAGGCATTTTGAAGAGGTTTCAATGATTTTAAAATAATACAATATATATAAAATTTTCTAAGGAAATATATTTTTTTACTTTGACTAAATAGCCCAATATAAAGTCTTTTGATTTGTAAACAATCAATAACAGGGCAATTCAAAATTCTGGGCAAGACTAGAGTATAGACTGGAATAGACTATAAACTAAACTACATACTAGACTATAGACTAACATATAGCCCAGACATTATTATAGACTATACAATATATTAGACTAGACTATACAATATAAATAGACTAGACTATAGACTAGACTGTAGACTAGACTATAGACTAGACTATAGACTAGACTATAGACTAGACTATAGACTAGACTATAGACTAGACTATAGACTAGACTATAGACTAGACTATAGACTAGACTATAGACTAGACTACAGACTAGACTATAGACTAGACTATAGACTAGACATAGACTTTTGACAATACTATAGACTAGACTATAGATTAAAGATAGTTATCATTTTAAGATTTACTTCATAGGGGAAGTGAAACGCCCACCAGTGCTAATCCATTAATTTTTTTCTTAAATGATTTTAGGGATGTCAAAGATGACCGTTCAAAATTTAAGATCTCCATCTATTGTAATTTTCATATAGAAAATAACATGTTTTGCAGTTTCTTCTTATAATCAGAACTACATAGGCAACTGTAGTTATCGATTTATTTAGCATATTTTATTAGGAGTAATGTTGTTGTCATCTTATCTTTTTACCGTGTAACTATCATCAATATGTATTTTCTAGTTAATTTTATTACTTCTTATAGTTTTTATTTTCTGTTTATTTTTTGGGGGATAATTTTGTTTTTCATTTCTAGACACTATAAATAACGGGCATATATCTTCTGATACTGAACTGTGTGAAAAAACAAGTAAGATGCTGCACAAAACTTATACTTACACTTATACATACACTTAATGTTATATGTAAGTACATTAGGAGGGACCTATTTATATATATGGATCCGAACAAATTTTAATAAGCAAATGTTAAAATCTTAAGTTAAAAATATGTTTGTAGGTCTTAAAACTAATTTGTAGAATAGCAATAGTTAAAGCCGTGATACAGGATTGTCAGATCTTATAATGTTGTCATTAAAATGTTCAGAAAACGTCTAATAATCGTCTGATCTTACAATTTTTCATTTGCAACGTTGTCAGAAAAAGCATTGCCGAAAGTATTGCAAGACAAAATTTGTAAGTTGACAGTACAGGACATTTTCTGTGCATTTTATTGCCAACGTTGTAAGATCCAACAACGGTGTATACATAGCATTAGGGCTAGTAACGCGATGTAGACATAAAAAGTAATGTAGATAATTTTGAGCCATCCTAATACACAAACATACTTCTACAGCAACAATCTTCTTTTGCGTAGTTTGTTTCCTCTAAAAGACTAAAACAAATTTTAAACAATTTTTCATTAAAAAAAGAGAAAAATAAAAAAGTTGCGGAAATTTAGTTTGAAAATTTTTTCGCTATTTTTCTTTATTTTTGCAATATTTTATGAGTTGCACAACACAAATACGAAGTATTTGCAAAAAACATAGTTTTTTGATAATAAAAAAATGTCACGTTTTAGACACTTATGGGTGACTGTTAGAAAAAAGAGTACATTTTACGAAAACATAAATCGTAACGGCACACTATTAAGAAATTTGAGTCTTCTATAATTTACTTTTAATAAAAGACATTTAAAAAATATGATTGACAATACATATTGGTAACCATCGGTTTTGTCATGGTGATAAATATCTCATGTGTGATAGAAAATATCGCATAAATATATTGTTGTTTATTTATTTGCTATTTTTTTGGAAAAAAAATAAATAAACGAAATATGTTTAAAAGTTGTTTAACATAAATTTTATTCAATTTTTGTTAAAAAAATTCTCTTTTTTTTGTAAATTTCATCATGTTTAGGAAAATAACACATTTATTTTACAATTTATAAAAAATCTTTGTATTTTAATACTAAACTTTATTATAGTTAAATAAAATTGCAATTGTTTTGTATATATATATTTATTTTTTTATTTTAATGTAACCAACAATAAACATTTTTTCTTTATTTATTAAAAATAGTAAAATATTTAGAATTCTATTTGCAAACTTTTTGTGTGACAGTTAAAATTGTTTGAATCACATTTAATTGACCAAAAAACTAAAAAAAATTGAAAACTATACAGCAACTATTTAAATTAAATTATTAAATATGATGATGATGATGGTGTAATGATGGTCAATCATTGGAACTATACAAATATAGGACAGACATATTGTATGTAAAATATATGTATTTGCGTATAAAGTATAAGTAATTATTATCTAACAATATGCTGTTAGATTTACAGCTGAAATGCTGAGGTCGTTAACTTATCGCACATTGTATATAGACTCCCCCGGGGGCATGTTACCTTGGTGAAGCCACCACCTTGGTGTTATTCAATCCCTGGGAAAAAGAGGTGTTTCCAATACCTCAGTCTGGCCGGGACTATAAATTGGTACAGTCTACTGCCTGGCTTAGTCCTTGCATAGATTGAAAAAAGTCAAACCAGAGCACCGCATAATCTAGTACTACGGGTGGCCAGTTGCTGGGTGCTGTTGCCGAATCAACAGCTGTAATCCCAGCTGCGTGGTTGTAAACGGAAGTGATGTTTTTAAATCTCGGAAGTTAAGCAAAGAGTTAGCAATGGTCAGAGATTAGATAACTCGAGTACTTCAGCAAACTGCTTGTACATGGACCGGTCAAATCCATGTACAAAAATTGCCACCTGAGTTCTTCATTGAAGGATTTAGGGGTGATGGTAGACCGTTGGCAAGTCTACCCAGTGGATAAGAAAGACCACCGTGGGGTAGGGAATCATGCAAGGTACTCACGTAAAACTCTCGACGTTCATTTGTACTATAGACTTGACTATAGACTTGACTATTGACAAGACTATATACTTGACTATAGACTCGACCATAGACTACACTACACCCAGACCATAGATTAGACTACAGCGTAGACTTCAGACTAGGCTATAGATAAGACAATAGACTAGACATATGTAAGTCTATAATATAGACTAGAAAATAATTGAATGTAAAGTAGATAAGACTATAGATTAGACCAAAGACTGGGCTATAGACTAGACTATGGACTAGACTAAAGACTAGACTATAGACCAGACTATAGACTAGACTATAGACTAGACTGTAGACTAGACTATAGACTAGACTACCGACTAGACTATAGACTAGACTATTGACTAGACTATAGACTATAGACTATTCTATAGACTAGACTATAGACTAGACTATAGACTAGACTATAGACTAGACTATAGACTAGACTATAGACTAGACTATAGACTAGACTATATACTAGACTATAGACTAGACTATAGACTAGACTATAGACTAGACTATAGACTAGACTATAGACTAGACTATAGACTAGACTATAGACTAGACTATAGACTAGACTATAGACTAGACTATAGACTAGACTATAGACTAGACTATAGACTAGACTATAGACTAGACTATAGACTAGACTATAGACTAGACTATAGACTAGACTATAGACTAGACTATAGACTAGACTATAGACTAGACTATAGACTAGACTATAGACTAGACTATAGACTAGACTATAGACTAGACTATAGACTAGACTATAGACTAGACTATAGACTAGACTATAGACTAGACTATAGACTAGACTATAGACTAGACTATAGACTAGACTATAGACTAGACTATAGACTAGACTATAGACTAGACTATAGACTAGACTATAGACTAGACTTTAGACTAGACTATAGACTAGACTATAGACTAGACTATAGACTAGACTATAGACTAGACTATAGACTAGACTATAGACTAGACTATAGACTAGACTATAGACTAGACTATAGACTAGACTATAGACTATAGACTAGACTATAGACTAGACTATAGACTAGACTATAGACTAGACTATAGACTAGACTATAGACTAGACTATAGACTAGACTATAGACTAGACTATAGACTAGACTATAGACTAGACTATAGACTAGACTATAGACTAGACTATAGACTAGACTATAGACTAGACTATAGACTAGACTATAGACTAGACTATAGACTAGACTATAGACTAGACTATAGACTAGACTATAGACTAGACTATAGACTAGACTATAGACTAGACTATAGACTAGACTATAGACTAGACTATAGACTAGACTATAGACTAGACTATAGACTAGACTATAGACTAGACTATAGACTAGACTATAGACTAGACTATAGACTAGACTATAGACTAGACTATAGACTAGACTATAGACTAGACTATAGACTAGACTATAGACTAGACTATAGACTAGACTATAGACTAGACTATAGACTAGACTATAGACTAGACTATAGACTAGACTATAGACTATACTATAGACTAGACTATATACTAGACTATAGACTAGACTATAGACTAGACTATAGACTATACTATAGACTAGACTATATACTAGACCATAGACTAGACTATATACTAGACCATAAACTAGACTATAGACTAGACTATAGACTAGACTATAGACTAGACTATAGACTAGACTATAGACTAGACTATAGACTAGACTATAGACTAGACTATAGACTAGACTATAGACTAGACTATAGACTAGACTATAGACTAGACTATAGACTAGACTATAGACTAGACTATAGACTAGACTATAGACTAGACTATAGACTAGACTATAGACTAGACTATAGACTAGACTATAGACTAGACTATAGACTAGACTATAGACTAGACTATAGACTAGACTATAGACTAGACTATAGACTAGACTATAGACTAGACTATAGACTAGACTATAGACTAGACTATAGACTAGACTATAGACTAGACTATAGACTAGACTATAGACTAGACTATAGACTAGACTATAGACTAGACTATAGACTAGACTATAGACTAGACTATAGACTAGACTATAGACTAGACTATAGACTAGACTATAGACTAGACTATAGACTAGACTATAGACTAGACTATAGACTAGACTATAGACTAGACTATAGACTAGACTATAGACTAGACTATAGACTAGACTATAGACTAGACTATAGACTAGACTATAGACTAGACTATAGACTAGACTATAGACTAGACTATAGACTAGACTATAGACTAGACTATAGACTAGACTATAGACTAGACTATAGACTAGACTATAGACTAGACTATAGACTAGACTATAGACTAGACTATAGACTAGACTATAGACTAGACTATAGACTAGACTATAGACTAGACTATAGACTAGACTATAGACTAGACTATAGACTAGACTATAGACTAGACTATAGACTAGACTATAGACTAGACTATAGACTAGACTATAGACTAGACTATAGACTAGACTATAGACTAGACTATAGACTAGACTATAGACTAGACTATAGACTAGACTATAGACTAGACTATAGACTAGACTATAGACTAGACTTTAGACTAGACTATAGACTAGACTATAGACTAGACTATAGACTAGACTATAGACTAGACTATAGACTAGACTATAGACTAGACTATAGACTAGACTATAGACTAGACTATAGACTAGACTATAGACTAGACTA
>NC_060954.1:53359733-53361485 GCF_022045245.1 Lucilia cuprina
CTATCTATCTATCTATCTATCTATCTATCTATCTATCTATCTATCTATCTATCTATCTATCTATCTATTTATCTAAGTATGCTGACAATGCCATGATTGGGTAGGTGTTGGTGTGTGATGTACCATCAGATACTTGTATGAAATGGGCATAACTGAATTAAGTGTTTTACGAAACTGGCGAAACATTGGCATAGTTATTAATACTTTACGAGAACACCTACCAAGTTTACATAAAGAACTCCGACATCTTTAAACCTAAAGTTTGAATACAACATATATATGAATTTGGATGAATATCGCAAAATTGATTTAAAACAATTTAGTTTTCCTCTGTACAAAAATGAGTCCTATCTAATAATTTATGTTTATATTTTCTAGAAACTTCCCTGCATGCACATGTGTGTGACATAGAGGGACTAAGGATGTATGTATTGTTTTTGTTTTATGTGATTTGTTGACTTTTATTGTTTTTATTTGCATGTTAAATCTATTATGGCATAAAAACAACAACAATAACAACAGAAGCAGGAAAAAAACAAAACTTTTGTAAACGACAAAATTCAATTTTAAACAAAACAAGGACAAAAATCTAACATGAATACAAACACATATTTACATAAACATATACACTGATAGTATAAAACATATCCTGTTTAAAGTGTGTGTGTGTATTTGGATGTATGTATTTGAATGTTTTTTGACAAATTCAAACATAATATCTACAGGCGCTTTTTTAGGTATATGTGTGTGAAAACATTTGCTTGTATATGTTATCATATCCTAAACCTCTATAGTTGGGAGAACACTTTCGAATCGAGTTGATGTTTGTAAAGTTTAAAAAAGCTATTGAAATAGTTTAAAATTTAAAGTTTAAACTCTCTAATGATTCTTTATAATAGAGTTTGAATGCTCATAATTATAAACTTTTTAATATACAATTCTTCAAAGTATTAGGGTATTTGTATAGTCGAACTTACTAGACTTTAATATCTTATATGTTCCCATTTAATGTTTATGACTGTATGTATGTAAATGATTTCCATTGTTATTTACGAAAAAATTTGAAAATATCAATGAATCATATTTTAATCAATGACTAATAAATTATTGACAGACATTTTTTTTACCACAGTTTAGTTTAGATCACATTTTTAGATTTTGAACGTCAAATTGATATTTTGGACAAATGTTATAGGAGAAATGTTTTAAATTCATTTTATTAACTGATATAATTTCTTGCAATTTTACTTATTTATTTTAGTCCAGACTGTAGACAATCTAATAGTTTAGACTATAGACTAATCTATAGTCAAGCTTATAACCTATTTTTTACTTCAAACTATAGAATATTTAAAGACCAGACTATAGAGAATCTATAGTCCAGACTATGGAGAATCTATAGTTCAGACTATAGAGAATCTATAATCCAAACTACAAAGAATCTACAGTACAGACCATAGAGAATCTACTATAGATTATCTGTATATCTAGACTATAGATTCTCTATAGTCTAGACTATAGATTCTCTATAGTCTAGACTATAGATTCTCTATAGTCTAGACTATAGATTCTCTATAGTCTGGACTATAGATTCTCTACAGTCTGGACTATAGATTCTCTACAGTCTAGACTATAGATTCTTTATAGTCTGGACTATAGATTCTCTACAGTCTGGACTATAGATTCTCCATAGTCTGGACTATAGATTCTCTATAGTCTGGACTATAGATTCTCTATAGTCTGGACTATAGA
>NC_060954.1:53361585-53362628 GCF_022045245.1 Lucilia cuprina
CCAGACTCTAGTCTCGTCTATAGACCAGACTCTAGTCTCGTCTATAGACCAGACTCTAGTCTCGTCTATAGACCAGACTCTAGTCTCGTCTATAGACCAGACTCTAGTATCGTCTATAGACCTAACATTTAACATAACTTGTTAATGAAAACGAAGAAAATATTAATATTTAACAGAAAGAAATCCAACAAAATTGGAAAGGGAGTATTTCGTTTAATCTAATATTTCTTTAAAATTTTTAAACCGGAAATGTACATATTTGTTTATTGAAAAAAATATTATTTATTTGTTTCTTGTATTTAAAAGGTACATTTACCTTTTTGTTTGTGAAATAATTTAAATCTAATATTTAAATTATTTTTTTTTATTTTGTTTTAATTGTAATACAAAAATTTAAAACAATATTTTTTTGCGGTTAAAAAATAATTAACTTTAAATTCTAGCCAGCAAAATATAAACAAATTCTAAGGTTAAAATAAATTATGGGATTTTATTACTTGGTTTTTATTGTTTTTATTTTATTAACTTTATTGTTTACTAAAAGTTTGATTAATATTTTTGTTTTTGAAACTCTTCTTTTTTTCAGGTTCCTGCGAAGAAAGAAAAAAATATTCCATTGGGTTAAAGATTTGTTTGTTTGCGGTTGATTAGTCTTTGAGGTGTAATTACGTAGTTTAGTTAGTACTAGAACTTAATAAGGAAATGCGGAGTGGTTGAAATTGTCTTTTGTTATATTTAAATAAATTATTTATTTAAATCGATATTTAAACAGACTATAGAGAATCTATAGTCCAGACTATAGAGAATGTATAGACCAGATAATAGAGAATATATAGTCAAGACTATAGAGAATCTATAAACTAGACTATAGAGAATCTATAAACTAGACTATAGAGAATCTATAGTCCAGACTATAGAGAATCTATAGTCCAGACTATAGAGAATCTATAGTCCAGACTATAGAGAATCTATAGTCCAGACTATAGAGAATCTATAGTCCAGACTATAGAGAATCTATAGTCCAGACTATAGAGAATCTATAG
>NC_060954.1:53362728-53370300 GCF_022045245.1 Lucilia cuprina
TATAGTCTGGACTATAGATTCTCTATAGTCTGGACTATAGATTCTCTATAGTCTGGACTATAGATTCTCTATAGTCTGGACTATAGATTCTCTATAGTCTGGACTATATATTCCCTATATTTTGGACTATAAATTCTCCATAGTCTGAACTATAGATTCTATATAGTCAGGACTATAGATTCTCTATAGTCTGGACTATAGATTTTCTATAGTATGGACTATAGATTCTCTATAGTCTGGACTATAGATTCTCTATAGTCTGGACTATAGATTCTCTATAGTCTGGATTATAGATTCTCTATAGTCTGGACTATAAATTCTCTATAGTCTGGATTATATATTCTCTATAGTCTGGACTATAAATTCTCTATAGTCTGGACTATAGATTATCTATAGTCTGTACTACAGATTCTCTATAGTCTGGACTAAAGATTCTCTATAGTCCAGACTATAGATTATAGATTGTCTATATATAGATAGACTATTATATCTATAGACTGGACTATTGATTATCTATAGTATTGCCTATAGATTCTCTATAGAGAGTCCACAGTCCATATATCTATGTAGAGGATATAGTGCAGAGTATATAGAATCTACGGTTCAGACTATAGAGAATGTATAGTCCAGACTATAGACTATTCTATAGTCCAGACTATACACAATTCATTACCGCAGCCTATATCACTGCGATATGTTAGCATTTCATTGCTTAGAATGATTTAATCTTTCTCTATTAATAAATTTAACAATTTAATACAAATTAAATGCATAAAAGGCCTTAAATGAAAATATGTCAAAATATGACATTTTTAGTATAATTAAAAAAGACATTTTGTATAAATGACATGACATAGACATGACAAGTAATTCATTAAAATGATATAAAAAGCACATTGCAAAAACTTTATAGCCAAATGTAATCAAATTAAGAGACTAATCGAAAACATAATGTTACGTACTAAAGGAGCATTAATAATTTTACGATTATTTATTATAGAAATCATTTTTATAATGATACTAATTAAGGCTGGCAACTCTCTTAAATGTCGAACAGATGATGGTCCTTCGGATGGTGAGTTAAAACGTGTTGCCAGATCATGTATGCGTAAATTTGGTGATGTGGCATTTGTACAAAATTCGCAACAACAACAACAGCAGCAGCAACAACAACAACAATCACAAGTTCGTTATAGGCAGAGAGTTTTAAATAGAGATATGTATGGTTATAATTATGATGATAGTGAGGAGGGTGATGAGGATGATTTTGAGGATCAATATTATAATAATAACAACAACAATAATCGTTTTAATAATCATCGTCAACAGAATGCCAATAGCAACAGCAATTATAATGAAAGGAGCGGTAATAACGGTCGCCAAGCGGGTGGCTATAGCCGTTCTGGTTACGGTGGCAATAATTATAACAATAGATCTAGTTCAGGAAATGCTAATAGTTATAATAATTGGAATTATTCAAATCATAGAAATAATATGGGCAGTTCTCAAGGTAATAGAGGAAATAATAGCAATCGCAATAAAAACAATAGTAATGGACAAAATAATTCCTCCTCGGATGCAGCCTGTATTGTTCATTGTTTTTTCGAGGAAATGCATATGGTAAGTAAGTGAAAAATTTTTAATTTTATTTATATATTAAACTATAATCGTTATCATTCAAAGCTTAATAACAACAACTATCCCGATCGTCATAAAATGTTATATGTTCTAACGAAAGACCTAAGAGATCGTGAATTACGTAATTTTTATACCGATACTATACAGGAGTGTTTTCGTTATTTGGAGACCCAAAAGAGACGTGATATATGCAAATTTTCCCGCGATTTAATTACGTGTATAACCGAGTATGCTAAAGGCAATTGTGACGATTGGAATGAGTTTAGCATGATGTTTAATTGAGTTTAATTAAATTAATTAATATTTTGTATTCATTTGGAAAAGGTTGTACAAGAAACTTTACACATATAATTTAGGGGCTAGTAACTAAATATAATTTTAAAGGGTTTATGTATTATATAGTAATAAAATTTTTGAAAGAATAAGAAACAATAACTCGGACCGATACTTTTTTAAAAATAGTCAAAATCTATGGAATAAAGATAACCTAACTATTGGTACTTTTTGGGATTTATATCTGACTATTAATTTAAAAAAAGTACCGCTAAAACCCTCCAATGTTTATGATGAATTTGTTAAATCGGGTTTAATGTATTAGAAATATTTTGAGCTGTTCAGAAGTGGTGACAGTGGCACAGAAAATAAAAGATTGCTCAGAAAAGCTTAAAAAAGTGTAAAGATTAAGACTGTTGTCAAACTCAACAAGAACTTGCATAATCATTGGGATCTGTTGAAGTAGACTTTTCAAAAAGTTTCTAATCAGCAGAATTTGTTTAAGTGTCGGGGAAAGTATCGGGGAAATTGAGTAACAAGAATAGAAGACGAATGACAATTTTTAATATCAAAAACTTGAGCTATCCAATCTTTAAGCATTTCTACCTCGTTGCTTAATTTCCGAAATGTAAAACATTCACTTCCGTTTACAACCACGCAGATGGAATAGCCTCTGTTGAGTCGGCAACAGCACCTAGAGACGTATCCGGTAGACTGAAGTACGAATCCGTCAAATAAACCGAGAGTACGTTCTTACTCACAGGGATCAGAATTACCGCAGTAATTCTGGTATGAACAGAGTTTACTCTGAATATACCTGGAGAAGGAAGGAAAATATAATGGTTCACTTGTGTATTTATCGATCATCATTCAACCCAGCATACTTCTCATTTATCCGACACATTCATAAGAGAAAAACATACGATACACTCATTTTGGTATACGGTAGGAGTGAGGCCCGAATACATTCATCCCGTATCATATAGAAATGACACCAACTCATTTTCAACGCTAAGTCCCTTAGTCATTTCTCTGTGGGGTATATGTTGTCTTTGGCAACAGATACTCCACTTATCCCGAAATATTGACTTTACCTTACATCAGTCCTTTAGCAGCCACTTATTCGTCCCGCGAATTTGTGTTTAAACCACAGCCACTACGTGGATCCCGAAGGAACCTTAACCAACTGACCAGCCAGGACATAGCAACTAGTCACCCGTAGTACCAAATTATGAGGATCTCCGGTTAAGTCCCATGTCAAATCATACCTAGGATATGCCGAGGAGTGAGTTACAGTTTATAGTCCCGGCAAACTAGAGGTGCTGGTAGCACTTCTATAACCCTGGATTGCAAAACACCAAGACATAGTCCTGCGGGTAACTGGCCTCCTATAGTACCAAATTATGTGGAGAGAATTTAAGTAACATCACCAGTTTATAGTCAAGGCAGACTAGAGATACTGGTAGCACTTGTATATCCCCGGATTATGTTACACCAAGATCGGATTTATCATCAAGGAAACATGCCCCGGGGAGGGGGCGTGGTGTTATAAAGATGATATAAGTATGTTTTTTTAGATCTAGCTGAACACAGTTATAGAAAGACAAAATATATGTCATAGAAATCGGATAAAAGAGGTTCTACTATAAGCCATACTGAAGTATTGTGCGATCTCTTTTCAAAACTAAAGTACTATTTGACTACACTCAGACATGTCAGATTTCATTCGTATACATTTATGTGCAGCGCGACACGTATACAGGTAATTCCTGCAGGTAAAACCTAAAAATTTTTCAATCAGGCTTGTAAGAAATGTTATTTTTGGAATAATATTACATCCAAAATACTTGGATCTAACTTCGACGAATGAAATGAATAAATGGATGAATGAATGAAGAAAGTACATCAGAGTTTTGTTGTCTTCTCCACATCGTCTGAATCCACATGTCCAATTTTGTATAGCTGTGCTCGTAGTTTTGTGTGTCTCCCCAAAATACGTACCATCATACTAACCTCAGACTTGCTCATTTTGGGGAGGTTTCTCTCATTTTGCTCTCATCAGGTTCACCCTATTGGATCTTTATGGTTCTACTCACCTTTTCATTGTTTTAAGAGGTGTTAAGGAATTCGATCACCCATATTAATTATTCAGCTTTTGTTACGTCTAATGGTTTTGCTTTTGTTAGGTTCACTACCTCAAGCTCCATTCCCATTAAAGCTAATACATTCCTTCTTACGTTGCCGACTACATTCGAGTTATCTGCTGATATAAACCTTACTTTTTGTAGAGTATTTATAGCACTTTGGTAGTATGTAAATGTGACTGGTAGTTTGTGTTATGATGAGACGAATGGTGTTATATATCCCAATTTAGAACCATCTGTCTAGTAATGGATTTGTTATTTATTTTGCTCTTGACCCAAGTTTCTAATACATTACGTGTATGGTATGCGATCAGGCACGTCCGAACGTATAGCCTTCCAATGTTTCGAGTTTACATTAATGACGTTTTCCACAGCCGCTTTTGGTCAGTTAGCCTAAAGTTATGATCTGTTTATATTTATAATATGTTTCAATGAGTGGAATATCTAGCAACGTTTCCAAACCCCTGTTGACGTAGTGCTTATGACATCACTTATATGTAAGCAGCATGTATGTTGAATTGCTTGTAGTAGTTCAATACTACACTTTTTGTCCAAAAAAGTTCGCCAGATTATTGAAGAATAATTAGTAGAACTTATCATATTAGACCCCAAGTTTATTGGTAATTTTGGTACTTACGCCTTAGTTCCAAAATTACTCATCAAAAAACATTATTGAGGTACACGATACCTTTTGTAGTTCAATATATGTAATTACCTTATTGAACTACTGCATGACTTCCGTTCCCACGACAATAAGATCTCTGCTCCGGAACGACTTGATTCTCAATCGGTTAAAGATTGTCAACTCAGCAACAGCTGTATAAACCGGAATTTTTTTTCCCCAAGGAAGAACATCCAGCTACAGCCAAAATGTTACAACAACAACTACATGACTATGAAAACAACATGATCCAAAGCCTGCATTAGGAAAGGAGTATTTTTGGGTTTAATCTTATGTAACGAATTTCATGATTACATGATCCTGGAACATGTTTTGTTCGACTTAGACTTTGAAAACAACATGATCCAAAGCCTACATTAGCATAGGAGTATTTTTGGATCTAATTTTTTCAAAATATATTTGGATTAGTTTTGAAGCTGTTCTAGTCCTTTGCAGAGTAATACAAAACCGAATGTGAGTTTTCTACGTTTCTTTTATTTAATTTACAAACAATTTATGTTTTAATTAAAAATTATCTTTTGATGGAAGAAATACGAATAGCACGTCCCTACAATTTTGTTTCTATTTTTATCAATACTTGACTATTGATTTAGATGTCTAATAAATATAAACTAAACTACATCATCATTAATAATCGAAGGTTCCTGCGTTTTTTTTTTTCATCCTTATTTTGCCATTACATTGCGGATACCGAAAGTGAAAGCTGCTTGAAATGGATAATAACTTTAAATGTATAATAATGATTATATTTTGTAAATTTATTCTCCTCCTCCTGGTCGTATATTGCTTTCGATACAAAAAAAAAAATAATGTTCTCATTTTTCATTTATTTATTTTTGTACCCTACTACCACTACAGCAGAGGAGAAGTTAACAATGATTCTCAGCTGATGTTTGTAACTTTAGAGATAAAGGTTTCAGGTCAGAAATCTATCAAAACGAGAATTTTGTTTAGGAAATATATGTATGATGATCGCTCAAATTTGAATAAATCTAACAATTGACCGAATACCAAAAATTAATTAAAAATCTGAAAATTTATTTTATATTTTTGTAAGTTATCATATATTCGTTCTAAACCAATTTAACTTGTGTTTTTATACCCTACACCACTATAGTGGGGAGGGTATTATACGTTTGTGCTGATGTTTGTAACATACAAAAATATTGGTCCAATACCCACCTTAAAGTATACCGATCGATTCAGAGTCATTTTTTGAGTCGATTAAGACATGTCTGTCCGTCCGTCTGTCCGGCTGGCTGGCTGTCCATGTAAACCTTGTGCGCGAGGTACAAGCCGCAATTTTCAAGATAATTTGATGAAATTTGGGCCAAGCATGTTTTTTGGCACTGGGACGAAGCCTATTGAAAATGGTTGAAATCGGTCCATTGTTTCACCTAGCCCCTATACAACCGTACCTCCCGATTTGAACTTTTTATGCCATAATTACGTCAACTATTATATTATCTCTCTAAAAATTGGTACAAATAAGTTTTATATAAGTATAAATGACACTGCAGATTTTCGTAAGGATCGGCCCTTATTTGACCCTAGCCCCCATACAAACCCCCCTTCAAAAAATGTCTTAAACGTCTAAAATAGACTTGTAACCATTTGTATCGCAATGAAACTCAACAAAACTAACTGTTATTTAAAAATATATCCTTTTCCCAAATTTACCGAGGATCGGCCCATATTTGACCTATATAAAGCCCCATTTAGAAATTTTGGTTTTTTTATCAATAATATTTTGGCATAATATTCAACATAAAAGTTTCTTTATAAAAAGTAAAAATTTTAAAAATATACTCATGGTGTAGGGTATTATATGGTCGGCCATGCCCGACTATACTTTCCTACTTGTTTCTCATTACAGTTATATTCATCAGAAACGATTTGATTTGGTTTCCTTTTTAGTAAGAGAACAGAAAATAGAAAACTTGAAATGGAAAGTGAAAAGGAAATCATGATAGAAGCAGGAAAAAGTAAGCAGAAAAAAACTAAGATAAAACGACAGGCAACGTTTTTATCAATGAATTATGACCGTATAAAAATGACGTTTGTTAAATCATCATTCTTTTTTTTTGTTTTTTTGGTTTTGGCCTGGCCTGATACAAAATTAATGATACTTTTAGCCAAGTTGTTAAGTAACAACAAGAAAAAAAAAAATAATAAGAAATAAGAAACAGGATGAAAAAAAACAAAGATCTAAGTGTTGTGATAACGAATAAAAATTGTTTGTTTATTAAGTACCTTTAAGCAAAAAAGATAAAAATTTATTTGAAACTCTAAATGTTTGGTGTTATTTTCTACTATTTATAATTCAATGCTGTAGTAATCTCCTTAAAATATGCTTTACATTTTTTTATTAGTAATGTTTTTGTAATATCAAGTATTTATTATTTATTTATATAATTTACAAGAAATTGTGTTGCCTTTGGTTTCGTAACGAATAGTGTTATTAAAAACACACAATAATATGGCATCATTTATTTACAGTTTTGGTTTATATGATTTATAAACCAAGTAGTAATCGATATTAAGCTTTCAAAAACCATAGTAATACATACTATGACTCTCATGTCAATTAATAAAAATCAATATTTAAAGGCGATGCATAAATTGTCTTTAGAATAGCCTGTCTAGTGTAGAATCTATTTTATAGTCTAGTCTAGAGTCCAGTCTAGAGTCTAGTCTAGAGTCTAGTCTAGAGTCCAGTCTAGAGTCCAGTCTAGAGTCTAGTCTAGAGTATAGCCTAGAGTCTAGTCTAGAGTCTAGTCTAGAGTCTAGTCTAGAGTCTAGTCTAGAGTCTAGTCTAGAGTCTAGTCTAGAGTC
>NC_060954.1:53370310-53370517 GCF_022045245.1 Lucilia cuprina
GTTCATTTCTATAATTGTCTGGCTGAGAAGATCTTGAGCCGCTGCACAGTGGTTCAGATTTAACTGTACAATATTCATCTAGTCTATAGTCTAGTCTAGAGTCTAGTCTAGAGTCTAGTCTAGAGTCTAGTCTAGAGTCTAGTCTAGAGTCTAGTCTATAGTCTAGTCTATAGTCTAGTCTATAGTCTAGTCTATAGTCTAGTCTAT
>NC_060954.1:53370617-53374498 GCF_022045245.1 Lucilia cuprina
GACTATAGACTAGACTATAGACTAGACTATAGACTAGACTATAGACTAGACTATAGACTAGACTATAGACTAGACTATAGACTAGACTGTAGACTAGACTATAAATTATAAATTATACACGTTATTAGGTACTAAAAACAATACTACAATCGGTACTATCAACTGTAGTTATTCGGGGCATAAGGCTAGATAATAGTCGGAAAGTTCTTACAAATTTCGACCAAAACTATGAAAAATGTATAAATAGTTTCTTTCTTCTTCAATACCAATTGCCCAAAAACAAAACTCTTATTTAGATTTTTATCAAAAACATTTTTTTTTATAAATTTTAATTTTTGTTCCTCCATTTAAATTTCATGCTTGCAGCTGCAACTCTATGTAACCATAAAAAACGATCTTGCTGAAATTTCACAGTTGGAAAAAAATGTTTTTTTTTTTCTGGTTTTCTTTTCTTTTGGTATGGATGTGACCATTTCTAATAGTTTTTTTTTATTGTTTGGAACAAATTTTTTTTTTTTTTGTAACCACAAACAGTACAAAATTTTGTATGGAACAAGTTAGTTTAACTGCATTTCATTTGATGGGTTTTTATTCCAAATTTTAACCTAGAGCTATACATCTTTCTAGTATTAGTGTGAATTTGTAAGTATTTTTTAAGAGAAATGAGAATGAAATAATGTTTTCCAATAAAAATTTAAAAACCCAATTTTTCGGAAATCATGAGATTCAATAACAAAATGGTGCTTTCCAGTAAAACTTAATTGATCATTTCCTTTAATTTGTAAAACAAAAAATGTGTTTATGGTTCAAAACATAGAAGTATGTGTTTTCCTAGAATCTGCAAGTTCTAGAGCGGAAATTAGCAATTACTTTTATGTAGCAACACTTCTTATAAATGATAATACTAACACTTGAGTGTTGTATAAGTATTTGATAAATTTGGGTCTTAAAGAATATGCTACCGAGATAGCTTCCAAGAATTTGTTAAAAAAGCAACTTACGTAGCTGACTAAACTTAGTTCAATGATTCAACATTTCTGCAATAATTACAGGAACAAATATGTTTTCCATTAATAAAGCTATTAATTGCATGTGTGTTTGTGTGTGTATCCCAGCAAACAATTTAACTTTAAAATAATATTGAGGAACAGAAAAACTGTTACTGATATATCTATCTATCTATCTATCTATCTATCTATCTATCTATCTATCTATCTATCTATCTATCTATCTATCTATCTATCTATCTATCTATCTATCTATCTATCTATCTATCTATCTATCTATCTATCTATCTATCTATCTATCTATCTATCTATCTATTATCTATCTATCTATCTATCTATCTATCTATCTATCTATCTATCTATCTATCTATCTATCTATCTATCTATCTATCTATCTATCTATCTATCTATCTATCTATCTATCTATCTATCTATCTATCTATCTATCTATCTATCTATCTATCTATCTATCTATCTATCTATCTATCTATCTATCTATCTATCTATCTATCTATCTATCTATCTATCTATCTATCTATCTATCTATCTATCTATCTATCTATCTATCTATCTATCTATCTATCTATCTATCTATCTATCTATCTATCTATCTATCTGTCTTAGATTCACCGAACAAATTTCATATCTAAACTAAATCTTTTACTGGGTTATACACTAAAACATCTCAAGTATTTTATAATTAATAATATATCGTAATAAGTGCTATATTGGCATTTTCTTTATAGCACACACACTTGATATTTATCAGTTTATAGAAGAAATGTTATCAGATCAAATCAACAACTAAAACATAGTGTTTATCTTCAATAGAGTTTACGTTAAAAAAACTCTAGTATTATATATAAAGGTAAGTGATTTAAATTGTAACAATCATTATTGTTTGACAATTAGAAAAGTGCATTACGACAAATATCGGACTAGAGAGTAAAAAGTATTCAAAATGAAAATATTTGTGGCGCTAACTGTAGTGGGTCTATTGAGTGTAAGTTTTGACAAAATTGTAAAATAAATATAAAAACAAATTGAATAAGAGTTACAATTCTAATTGTTGTGATTTCGAGAAGTGTTAATATCGTGTATAGAAAATAATATGGTCTTGGACACAGACTAGAAAATATACATTTCCTACCTATTTAAACTGTTTAATAACTTTAACATGTTTCTTTCTTCGACCAATTCTCTTCTCTAGTTTACCTCAGCTTCCATCTCACCCGAACAGGCCAAGGCCGATGTTGTCTCTCATGTAGAACCTCAAATCTATAGTCTCTTATCCATACCCGGTGTGGCGAGAGCTGGTGGTGGTGTCAAATGTTATGACAAATATTTACCTCTCATAACAGCTGCCACTGAAAATTCAAAAACTGATACTGAAGCCTGTATTTCACGGGCAGCTTCACGACGTGAAGATGAATTGAATAAAGTGAAATCGGAGCGTGAAAATCTTGATAGTCAAGTGCAAAATGTGGAAGAAACTTTGAGTCTTTGTTTAAAGAAAACTGATGATTTGGATTACCTTAAATGTTTGAAGGAGAATGTAAGTATGAAATAAGATACTAAAGTACCTGATCCAGTATATCAGACCAAAATTTTAATATTTATGATTCTGAATTTGGTTAGAAGTTTTTTCGAGAAAAAAATTTATGTTTATTTTCTTACATTTATAGTCTTTAAATTTACAAACCACTATTGGTGAAGTGGGTAAAACTTCATCAAGTTTGTCCGATAATTTGTCATCATCCTATAAAAATATAGACTCTACCGAAGATACTTGTATTAAAGCAGTTATTGCCAAGTCTAAATCTGTTAGCGATGAACTTTTGGCTGCTTTACAAAATTGCTTAATGAATGGTTTGGATGATGGTGGTTCAGATGGAGGTTCGGATGGTGGATCGGATGGTGGATCGGATGGTGGTTCAGATGGTGGATCGGATGGTGGTTCTGATGGTGGTTCAGATGGAGGTTTAGATGGTGGTTCAGATGGAGGTTCAGATAGTGGTTCAGATGGTGGTTCAGACGGTAATTCTGACGGAGGTTCTAATGGTGACTCCAATGGAGGTTCAGATGGCAATTCAGACGCTGGCTCTGATTCCGGTGTTGAACCCAACCCAAATAATGAGCCTGAAGAAGATCTTCAGTAAAACTATTAAATTCAGTTTATATTTCAAACACTATTTTAATTAAATCTTAAACTTTAAAATGGATATTCTGAATATCCTATATTGAACCATGTCTCAAAATCGAGGAACTATAAGTTTTTTAATAAATTTTTTCTTTTGAAATTTGAAAAAAATAGTTTTTTTTTAAGTATCAATTGTTTATCGCACTTATTAAGGCAGATTTGATTGATACTTTGCTGTTGAAGAAAGCAGCGGTGATCAAACAGTTTAAGTGACAAAGATGGGAATGAGTTGTCTAAAAAGTCTGCTAAATAATTTTCTTATTTTTCAAAAATAATTTAATGTTTGCCTTTTCCATCTTAAGCTAATTACATTTTAGTTAAATAATCTTTTGTTTTTACACTAAATTAAGCCTTGAGGATTATTCATACACATAGTTCATAATGTCTAGCGAACATTAAAGGGCTTTATGTATGTCGTTGTAAGACTTCAAGGTAAATATAAGTTTTTCCGAGCGTTTGTTACATTTACAAGCAATATCCTTAAAGGATTGGAAAATTTTTGTTATGCTAGACCTGAACTAGAACTGAACTAGAACTGTACTGGAACTGAACTAGAACAGAACTTTAACTGAACTAGAACTAACTTGAACTGAACTAGAACTGAACTAGAACTGAACTAGAACTGAACTAGAACTGAACTAGAACTGAACTAGAACTGAACTAGAACTGAACTA
>NC_060954.1:53374598-53376046 GCF_022045245.1 Lucilia cuprina
AGTCTAGTCTATAGTCTAGTCTATAGTCTAGTCTATAGTCTAGTCTATAGTCTAGTCTATAGTCTAGTCTATAGTCTAGTCTATAGTCTAGTCTATAGTCTTGTATACTTTACTAGTACTGGCATATAGTCTAGTTTATAGGATAGTCAATAATCTTGTATAGAGCCTAGTTTAAAAAGTTACAAAATTTAATTTTAAAAAATCTTTGATTTGATCAACTTGCCGATTAGCATTACAAAATTCGTAATTTCTGTTTACCAGTAGCCAATTATCAAAATGTAATAGCAGTTGTATATAAAACAAAGCCTGGTTTTAAGGCGACTAATTCGTTTCGATAACACAAATTAAAATTCCTAACAAACACTAGCTTAAATAGCAATGTGCTATTATCTTTAAATTGGAGCTAAATATGGGTTCTGTAAGCCAAAGAAAGAAAAAACCAAACAACAATTGTACACATATCATCACATTAGAAGCAGTTGTAACAGCATCTTCTATTCCTTTGGTAATACTTAGTTCATATGTAGTGGGGCTACGATTTTTGCATATATCCAAAACTAATTTGATTCTTGAATTTTTTTCTTATAGAAAAATATAGAAAAAAACTATAAAAACCTTTAAGAGAAACAATTGTTGCAATTCGTGTCTCACGTTTTATTATTATTTTGAAATGGTTACGAATAAGTTGAATAAAAGAAACGGTTTCAGTAAATTTAAAATCGCACTTGTTTGCCACCTTTCTACAACTCTCATAGTTTTCTTTTTTTTGCATTTTATTTGGTTTTGCTCCTAAGGAAGTTAGCCTGTTGTGGCAACGGGCTATTTTCCATACTAAAGCTTTAGTATCAAAAAAATACTAGAGGAAAAAAAACTTCAATTCACTTTGCTCTCTAAAATATTTTAAAAACTCGTTGAAAATGAAATAAACTCTTGTACAATTGCACATGAACATTTGCTGCCACAACGATTATGCCTCAGGATAAGATACTTCCCATTCCATTATTGTCCATATTGTTTGTGGTAAAACGATTTTAGATCATTTGATATGATGAACATTTTATTTCAAAACAAGAAGAAAACAAACTTCATAAAAATTGGCATCTTAGGCTATATGGTCATGGAGTAGAAGAAAAAAAAGAAAACTATTACTACATCAATTATAAGTTTCATATACATATCTACATTTTAATTTCAAAATTTTGTTTCGTTTTTTCCTTTTGTAATTCCACATTTTGTAGAAATTACAGGTTGGAGTAGAAACAAGCGTAGAATAGAGACTATAGGCATGACTGTCGACCAGACTATAGAAGATTATCGACCAGGCTTTCGATCAGACTGTAACTAGACTATAGACTAGACTATAGACTAGACTATAGACTAGACAATAGACTAGACTATAGACTAGACTATAGACTAGACTATAGACTAGACTATAGACTAGACTATAG
>NC_060954.1:53376146-53379075 GCF_022045245.1 Lucilia cuprina
TCAGTTCTAGTTCAGTTCTAGTTCAGTTCTAGTTCAGTTCTAGTTCAGTTCTAGTTCAGTTCTAGTTCAGTTCTAGTTCAGTTCTAGTTCAGTTCTAGTTCAATTAAACTTTAAAATTCTAATTTTAATGACCTGTTAATGTGAACACACTACAACTGCAAAAAGAAAAACAATTAAGTAAAACATTATAATACTATTTGTTCAACATGTATTAGGGAAATCCTTTTTTAAGTAAACAAATAAATCATTGAAATAACAATAGTAGTCAATTGTAAAAAAAAAACAATAACAAAAAAACAATATACAGTAATTCGATGACATTTAAGAACAACTAAAACTATGTTACAGTTGGACCAAAGCAATAATTATTTCACAACATATTAATTTTTTCCTGTCCTTTAAACATGAACTTTAAAAAATTGTTTGGATCTTTTAATAGGTCTTAAACAGTTGATCCAAAAGAAATGTACTTTGATAATGCCTTAAACTATGCTATTGTATTTATTAAAATTCAATAGTTTAGATGCAAAATTTATGAACCGTATTGTGAGAATGTTTTTGTTTAAAGACAATCATTCTTTAAAGATTATTACTTTTGTAGCATGTTATGTTTCATGCAACTTCAGTATGTACTGCGAATGAATACATGTCTTAAGTTTATCTCAAAAATTTCAACAAACATTTTGTTACAAGTTTTTGTTTTTTTTTTTAATTTTTAATTTTCGGAAAATTGTTACATGCAAAACTTCTTTTCTAGTTTGTGAAGACATTTACATGTTTCATTTAGTTTTATTACCAACATATAACAAGACAAATAGGGGTATTTTATAAATTAAGTTGAAATATAAAAAATATTTAGAAGTTGAAGACGAAACGAAATTTCTTGAAAGGCGTATTCATTTTAAACGAATGATTTATGTTAACCCTTATAAATTTAAAAAAATATTACTTCATTTAAAAAGTGTTAAAGACATAGAATACTTTATTCAAAATAAAACAAAACAATTTTTTGATTAAATGAACTGCTAGCTGCTAATGACAACAATCATTTTGCCTTCGTATTAAGTTTGTAAAATATTTTTTTAATCATAATGCACTCAAACTTTTAACTTAACATCGTATTTACATTCTATTTCACAAATCTTTTGTTTGGAAAAAAATTTATTTATTTTTTAAAAATTTTCCTCAATCCACTCAAATAGTAGAAATGCAGTCGAATGGAATAATCTGTTAACGGAAAAAGAATAAAGTAAAGAATTATAGTCAAACATGGTCGAACTTAAAATAACTGAACCTAGTTCTAATTCAATTGTACAGTTCTAGTACAGCTTTATTTTATTTCTACTTCACTTGTAATTCAGTTCTAGTTCAGTTCTAGTTTAGTTCTAGTTCAGTTCTAGTTCAGTTCTAGTTCAGTTCTAGTTCAGTTCTAGTTCAGTTCTAGTTCAGTTCTAGTTCAGTTCTAGTTCAGTTCTAGTTCAGTTCTAGTTCAGTTCTAGTTCAGTTCTAGTTCAGTTCTAGTTCAGTTCTAGTTCAGTTCTAGTTCAGTTCTAGTTCAGTTCTAGTTCAGTTCTAGTTCAGTTCTAGTTCAGTTCTATTTCAGATCAACTTCAGTTTTAGTTTTTCTTTCATCGTTATGAAATAGATGCGATGCTTCGTAATGTTTAATTTGTTATTAAAACTTTTAGTTGGTCCTATCAATCTTTACTAACAGAAGATAAAACTATTTTTTATAATATTTTTTTCTCTACCTATATAAATTTTTGAATAGAGTTCAACTTTTCCTTAATCATTTCCTATAAAGCTAACAATGTTTATAACAAAATAACAATAAGTAAAACAAAATTAAACTTACCCAGGCACTAAAAAATTCTTGTTTAACCTAAAATGAGAAAAAAATTTGTTGTTTACGTTTAATAAAGTTAAAATTATATATTTAAATTTTTAAAATAAGTTTTTAAATTGTATTTAGTGCTTGTATTGAATAATATAATAGTTGTTTACATTTATGTGAAAATCTATAAGGAAACGGAAATTGTTATATACATATATGGTCAACTGAAATGTTAAAGAAATTATCAACAAGAAACATGAAATTCTAGTAATTGAGATTTCTTTTAAAACAATAGTTTAATACAAATGAATTCTGTTACTTTTAAGATAACGATAAGTTTGTAAACTTATTTAGGACGTGTGGTAGAGGATGGTATGAGTAAAGAGAATAAAGCGGAAACGGATGTACAGAAGCATTGAATTGTTAAATCAAACACCCAACAGCTAGTTGTGTAAAAATATAAAAAAATATTTTCTACATATATTCGGTTAAGCCAAATTTTAAATTAGAAATAACAGAGTGTTAATAGACGTCAAATAATAGCAACGACCTTTATTAAAACAATCATGTTTAATTAAACATTTGAAAAATTTTGTATAAAATTCGAGTAACGCCGGGTAGCTGGAGTTGTATTCTATTTTTTTTGTAATACTGATGTATGTATGTATGTATATGTATATTTATTTTTATGTATTTGTCATTACATGTTGCAAAAGTTCAATAAAGTTTTATGATGATATATTTGTCATTCAATATTGATTTCCTTTGCAAATAATTCATCAGGATACTACTATTGGTCTTAGCACAAATTTACTATGGGCTACAGACAATACCAAAGAACAGAAAGGACTAGACTATAGACTAATCTATAGACTGGACTACAGACTAAACGATGGATTATAGACTCGACTATATAGTATTCTATATACTAAACTATGTACTAGGCTATCGACAAGTCTACAGACAAAACCATATACAAGTCTATATAACAGACTAGACTATAGACTAGACTATAGACTAGACTATAGACTAGACTATAGACTAGACTATAGACTAGACTATAGACTAGACTATAGACTAGACTATAGACTAGAC
>NC_060954.1:53379175-53380528 GCF_022045245.1 Lucilia cuprina
CTAGAACTGAACTAGAACTGAACTAGAACTGAACTAGAACTGAACTAGAACTGAACTAGAACTGAACTAGAACTGAACTAGAACTGAACGAGAACTGAACTAGAAATGTACTAGAAATGAACTAGAACTGAACTGGAACCGAACTAGAACTTAACTAGAACTGAAATAGGACTATGGAACTGATCTTAAACTAGAACTAAACTAGTACCAAATCCAAATCCAATAATTAATTACCTACTTGCGACTTACCTAAGGCAAACTAACCTAGATTGAAAACAAAATCTTCTAATTGATTATGGCACTTTTTTCATGTTAAACATAAAATCTAACCCCTATTTTTCTCAAAGAAAATATTAATTTTTATCATCATTTAACTAGCTATTCAAAAATTTCTTATTCCACATCTTTTCAACTTTTCTTATACTTTTATTAGCTGGTGAATTAAAAAAAGAAAAACTCCACAAGTAATTCATAGTTTCTCAAACAACAAGAGAAAAGAAAGAAAAAAACCCACATTTTCACAAAAAGCCACATTGAATACATAGTCTTCTAAAGCTCTAGAGTAAATATTGCCTGCAAAATGTAGGGAAATCTGTATAAAAAAACCCAACAGCTTTTGAATACTGTGGAATGAATGAATATTTTAGAAAATATTTATAATGATTTTTAAGTTTTTCTTTCTTTCAAAAATTTTTACTGTTTGTGTTAAGAGAATTTTGCCTAAAAGCCAAACCATAAGATTATTAATAATTTTCTTAAGCTAATTTTTGTGGCTTTTATTTTAAACATATTTATGTATGTAAGATTTTTTTCTATTTTTTCTTTTTCATATAAAAACTAAAAGTAAATATAACAAATTAAAAGATTTCGTTTCTGATAAACGAAACTTAATTAAGAATTTTTTATTATAAAGTTTGATAATCTTTTACTTTGTATTTAAGTTGCAGACATGTGTGAGAGAAGTTATAGAAGACATTTTATTTATTAAAGGAATTATTAAGGTGGAAATTTTATGTGAGTTGAATGGTATGAGAAGAAATTTAAACTTCATAAAAAAGTTTTCTTATTTCAATTAGATTTCAATAAAATGTAGTTTTATCTTAACAGAGGAGGCCAAAAATCAAAATTATGTCGTTAAACTATAATTTAAAAATGGGGGTTTAATACCTGTTTATAATTATGTTTTTATCAATTATTTAAGAATAACAGATGTCATGTGAACGCAACTATCACGCGTTACCCATCGAACAAGAACTGAGCTAGAACTGAACTAGAACTGAACTAGAACTGAACTAGAACTGAACTAGAACTGAACTAGAACTGAACTAGAACTGAACTAGAACTGAACTAGAA
>NC_060954.1:53380628-53382322 GCF_022045245.1 Lucilia cuprina
TCTATCTATCTATCTATCTATCTATCTATCTATCTATCTATCTATCTATCTATCTATCTATCTATCTATCTATCTATCTATCTATTTATCTATCTATCTATTCCAAATACTCTGCTCCAAATACTTTGCGCTATGCTAGTGACTAATCCCTGCAATAATTCCAAATATTTAAAACTGTTAAAAATTATTATATAATAGAATTATTAAAAAAGACAGTGAGTGCAAACTTTTCATATTCACTAGATTTAGCAATAGTTTTATTTAACACAAACATTTGTGGAATATTTACTACAAACTAAGAGTTGTATATTAAACTGCACCGTTCTCCACTTGGTTTGGTGAACTAAAAGTATGTTCACATTAGCAAAATATTTTTTTTAAATAGCATAAAAAACACTGCTTTATATTTTTGTTATTTGGAAATGTTGAACTATTATATGAACTTTAAAGAACTTTTTATGTCAAATATATTTGCGGCGTGCACGTATGTATACATATATTCCAAACTTGTGGGAGTTTAAACACTTGTGTGTGAATTAATGCCTGATATTAGATATTTTTCGAATTATTTTTATTTTACTTTTTTATGATGAACATATTTTTTGCGAGAAGCATATATTTTTTTTCTTAAATCCTTAAATTATGTTAGAATTTCTTTATTTTTTAGTTTTTAGGAATATTTACTTTTATTTATTTTTTTTTTCATATTCTTTAAGTAACTTAAGATGCTCCACTTTATTGGTCTTATATGTTTAAAAAAAGACATGTATATTAGGAATGTATATTAGGAACATCCAAAAGAAAATATACATATACAAATATTTACTTTCTAATATATCCAAAAAATATCGATTTACAGATATCACAATACCAATATTTTTCATATATATGACTTAATTTGAATATTAGTTATTCATACAATTGTAACCTCCTTAATATATTTTTACAGAGAAAAATTATAAATCATTGGTACTATCATCATCATCATCATAAGTATTTCATTTTAAGTACATGTGATATATTTCCGTTGGAGTTGTTTGTGTATAAAGACATTATATAGTATATTAACTATTTTTCTAGTTGCAAGTCTATTATATATGTTGGTATGTAGAGTCTTATGAGTACTCTCATATTTTTATCTGTATGGCAATGATAGTTGCAAATAGGAATATGGGTACATAACTTTAAGTTCATGCATGAATATATAAATGTTACTTATAGTTGCCCGTAGCAGTTTCAATTTCTATTAACAATATATGTTTGGTTACACTAAAACAGTTGTTTAATTTTTAGATTTAATATAGAACCGGTTCTAGTTTAGAACGTATTTCCTTAGTAAGATCACATTTAAACTCTTATAGTTTGTTGTGATTTATACCTGGTTTGTGATACTGTACCTAAGTAGTATGCGACAAGCAGTCCAAGCTATTATCAGTACTTTTAAGTTTTGATAAATAGTCCATATAGTATATAATAGGCCATACAACTTGGTCTATTGGCTGATCTGTATTCTAGTCTATAGTTTAGTCTATTGGCTAATCTGTATTCTAGTCTACAGTTTAGTCTATAGTCTAGTCTAGTCTGTTGTCTAGGCTATAGTCTAGTCTGTAGTCTAGTCTATAGTCTAGTCTATAGTCTAGTCTATAGTCTAGTCTATAGTCTAGTCTATAGTCTAGTCTATAGTCTAGTCTATA
>NC_060954.1:53382422-53384496 GCF_022045245.1 Lucilia cuprina
ACTAGACTATAGACTAGACTATAGACTAGACTATAGACTAGACTATAGACTAGACTATAGACCAGACTATAGACTAGACTATAGACTAGACTATAGACTAGTCTATAGTCTAGTCTATAGTCTATATGATAACATGTTATGATAACATGTCCTAGAATTGGGTTCAGTTTACAATTCTTTTGCGCTATCCCAAACAAAATGGTTCCATTTTGTATTCAAAGACTTTAAAATTATATGTAAATAGCCACAAAAAACAAATCTTGATTTGTTTAGCATTTAAGTCATTAACAATCCACAATATAATTAATTCTCGTATTTATATTTGTTTCTTGTTTTAAAAACAAACAAATGGCGCCAATATGTTCATACATTTTTATTATTTTCCCCTACACAGTCTTAAAATTTCAAAATTTATTATTAATTCTATGGCTTGCACTTAAATTTATACATTTTCAAAAAAAAAAAAACAATTTATAGAAAAAATTGTATTTTTAAATTATCTATCTAAGCAAGTGTGGGCATTTTGTTAAAATTATCTACAAATACATTTTATAGATAGACACATATGTATGAATGGTTCATAAATATTTAC
The DNA here is from genome assembly GCF_022045245.1 of Lucilia cuprina. Taxonomy (NCBI): domain Eukaryota; kingdom Metazoa; phylum Arthropoda; class Insecta; order Diptera; family Calliphoridae; genus Lucilia; species Lucilia cuprina. Next base: position 53,383,015 of record NC_060954.1, read on the forward strand.
AACTTGTACAATGTCGATAAATACAACATAATAACATTTTGAAAAAGAAAAAGAAATAATAATAAAACAATAGGAAAAAACCCACTAGCAGGTCCACCAGCCAGCAGCATTAAATGCCAGCTAACTACAAATTTGTTTAAAATACTGCCTTTAAGATGTGTTGATTTGCCATTATTTTGATTCAGAAAAAATTTTAAAAATTAAATTAATTTTCTTAGGCTTTTGTCTTTGGTATTGTTGGTGCTTTTTTGAACAATAATTGAAGCAAGCAATTTCAGTAATAATTTTATCACAATTTGTTGTTTAAAGTTTTTTTTTCACATTTGATTTTATTTCAATATTTGATTTTACAAAATTGTTAGTTATCTGCAGTAAGTTGCTAGAAATCTTATAAGTGTTGCACTGTTATAAGAGTTGTCTAAGAAATTTTGTGGCAAGAGGTTAGTTCACTGTTATTATTTAAGAAGTAAAGTTTTTTTATACTTTTTATGTCCAATGATGTTCGAATGATCATAAGGAAATAGTAGATTAAGAACTAACATATTTTTTTAGCCACAAGGACTCTCGAAGAAAATCGGCGGTGAAAGATCTCATGTAATTTTTCTAAAGGAGTTTAAGGGAACTTGTCTTATTTTCGTTTCTATAAATATTGCACTGGTTTAGTAACATTTCACTAACATCCCTCGTTCCTAGTATGTATATGGTAGATTCACATATGTTTGTATGTTTGTTAATTTAATTTAACGTTTTCTACGTTCTTTTTTATTTGTTTTTCTATTGTGTATAGATATTTATTAATAATTTATTTGGCCTAAGCACTCTAATGTTCAATTCGATTGAATTTAAATTGTTTTTGTTTTAAAGGCATTTGACTGTAAGCCTTAATGCCATGTTTCTAGTTCAATATAGATCAGGTGTTTTACCATAAGCTATGTTATGGTAAATATTGTAAATCTTGCAAATTATGGTACTTTCTCTTCGTAATTTTCCATAACAGTAGGCATTGAAAATTTAGTTACCAAAATCCTAATGGGTTTAAAACAGATTTTTTTTTGAAGTTTAAGAAAGCTTAAACTAACTAACTAACTAACTAACTAATAAACTTACTAGCCAACTTACTAATAACTAACTAACTAACTAACGAACTAACTAACTAACTAATAAAATTACTAGCCAACTTATTAACTAACACTAACTAACTACCTAACTAACTAACTAACGAACTAACTAACTAACTAACTAACTAACTAACTAGCTACCTAACTAACTAACTAACTAACTAACTCACTAATTAACTAACTAACCAACTTACTAACTAACTACCTACCAAAATAACTATCTAACCAACCAACTAAATAACTAACAAGCTAACAAACTTTTTATCTATCTATCTATCTATCTATCTATCTATCTATCTATCTATCTATCTATCTATCTATCTATCTATCTATCTATCTATCTATCTATCTATCTATCTATCTA
>NC_060954.1:53384596-53406326 GCF_022045245.1 Lucilia cuprina
CTTATCTATCTATCTATCTATCTATCTATCTATCTATCTATCTATCTATCTATCTATCTATCTATCTATCTATCTATCTATCTATCTATCTATGTATCTATCTATTCTGTGAAGAAATAGCAATCTAAGCTACTACTATCCAATATTACTAACCTTGGTGCAAATTTTTGGACCACTTGATTAGAAATTACTTTTAAGTATAAAAGAAAAAATCAAATATTTGACTAGTGTGAAAAAAGTTTAAGTGTAATCATTCAAAAATTGCCACTGTGAACACGAACAAATGTCTTACAACCTTTTGGCCAATATTTTAAGCAAATTTACAATTGAATATAGATTTCTCAATTCAGGGGAGCCGTTTAAAAATGTATATTTAAAAAAAAAACACTAAATAAAAAATACGATTTTAAATGACCAATAAATAAACTACTAGATTCAAAGGAAACCAAAAAAATTGAAAAAAAATATTTAAAAAGAAAAATTTGGAAAATAACAAAGAAAAAAGTGCTTGTAACATGAATTATGTTTAAAGTGAAGCGTGTGTTTTGTTTTCGGAGTTGTAGTTCTTGTGACATATGACCATAAATTATGTTACCAAATGCCTACCAGCTGTTCAAGGCAGCAAAAACTTACTAAAGGAGATGGCAGGAAGCAGCAAAAGATGCACAAAAACCCACATGAACTGTTCATGTGTAAGTACATGTGAGTGTGAAAACATACATATTGGCCCTATGAATGTGGCAAGTAAGCAATAACCAAACCCATTTGCTAAAAGTTCCACAAAAAAAAAATCATCAGTTTCAATGGTTGTTGGGTTGGTAGTGCTTGTTTTCATTATTATTTTTTTTTGCAAGGTGTTGAAGTACAAGTTGCTTGGTTGTTTGTTTAAACATAAAAAAATTGTGTGTAGTAAGTTTCAAGATGTGATTTGCTAGAACCCACGCAGATTTTTGCTATTTTGCATACGAGTTTGTCTTAAGTGATGTGTAGAATTCTTTACAGAAAAAAACAAAACTTACCTAGACCAATTGGGGGGAAGGTATCCTTAGAAAATTAAAATTTTATTTACACTTTTACTTAATATTTAGGCAAAAATTATCTTGAGTTATTCTTCCCTTCTTTAGCAGTAACCAAATATATTGCATTTAGTTGTGCCAACTACAAAATATGGCAACATTTTGCTAAATTGTCGCAATTCTTTTGCTGTTGCAAACAACATGTCAAGCTATGAAAAACATCAAAAGGTGCAACACTTGTTAACGAAAAATTTTACGTAAATTTTTCAACTTGAAGATGAAAAAACAAAAGCCAACATGTTAAAAACAAATTTGTAAAATAAGGAAAATGAATGAGAAACAAATTTTTCTTTGTAGGATTTTAAATTCTATAAAAGTGTTGGTCCATGTGTTTGGGTTTTATAGGGAAAAGTAATTCAAACACAATAGTTAAAGTGTATTGCGATTTAGTCGAATTCGTTAGCAAAGACCGAGAGCTTGACGTTTGGACCCATCCTAAACATGCATGTTTTCCAGTTTCATATATGGCTGTTGCCGATCCATGTGCAAATACTTTACTCAAGTATTTGGGCTATCCATTATCTAAATATCGCAGTATCGCTTTGCTTTTTGTCGGGAAATCTTTAGATCTCTTGATTTGCAAATCAGTTTCATTCGGTACTGAAGTCCGAGAGTTTTTCGTGAGTATCCTACAGCGATTCTGAACATGGATGTTATGATTTTTATATACATGACTGTTGCCGATCCATATGTAAATACTTTGCTATTTGAACTATCTATTCTCTTACTATCGCAGTATCTTTTGGCTTTCTTTCCGGTAATGTACAGATCATATCTGAAGCATTGATCTACCAAATTTTACATCAAACTAACGGAATGACCTTTCTTGGTATTGCCCTGATCATCTGATCTTATCTGAAGCAGATCTTATAGACAACATGTCTAATAGCGGACACTCCGTAATAAGTGTCACAATGAACAGAGTAAACTCAAGAAGATAACTTTATAGAAAACACATGGATACAAATATCTATATCTATACATGGCAGGTCCGTCCATATCATCAAGATATCTCACTGTACCGGTAATTGTCGTATAGCCCTTTTTGTACAACGACTCCTGTAGTTTAGAATTCGATGGATTTCTGGTTACTATAAAATAATTATATTCTTTTATAGAATTCAAAAGCAGCATTTCTAAAAGGCGATGTCTTCATATATCGTATGGTTTCCAATTTCGCAGCTTTTAATTTAAAAATTACTGTTTGTGTTATACTCAATAAGTTTGACAACAAACTTCAAGACCTAATGACTCAAATCTTTTGTGTTTTTATTGCAGACAATCAGATATACACACAATAGATCCGAAGTTTCATACTTTTACAATATTTTCGATACATCATAAAATTTGGAAATATTTCGTAACCATTGCGTCGACAATTAACATACCCATACAATGAGGAAAATTTCAATGGTATCACTTGGAAAAGATACCATACATCCATGACAATTTGACCCAGCACATTTCTCATTCATCTAACAGACTCATTAAGAAAAACAAGCGACACACTGACTCTCGGTATAGGGATGGTTAAGGCCCCTACATACATCCCGTATCATAAACACTTGATACAAATTCATTTTCAACGCATAGTCTCGAAGTCACACATCTGCGGCGTATCTGTTTCCTGAAGGAACCGCTCCAACAACCGGGGAATTACAAAGTCGAAACTCTGACTCCCTGGTGAAAACATTCCAAGGACATTTGTCTCAATCCGTTTCAAGTCCTGGAAGTTTAGAGATATGGATAGCACCCCTTTTCCCTGGTATTGCAACAACACCAAAATGGTAAGGATCATTGAGGTAACATGCCCCAAAGTGGAATATCCATGGAGCATTATCATAACCGAAATTTGACTCAACCATTTTGTAGTCCCGTCTAACAAGAGTTATTAATGGCACCCCTTATTCCTCGGATTGCAATGACATTAAGATGGGAAACATTATGAGTTCCACCAAAAGTCGAACGCCAAAGTCGAATATCTTTGGTGCCTTGGTGGCATAACCAGAAGTGTCTTCTATGAGATGAATTGCTGAAAATAGGCCAGACGATCATAACGAATGAGGAAATCAACGACAAAGTCGAATATCTATTCTGCTTTGGCATAACCAAAAGAGTCTTCTAGCAATTCTGAAAACAGACCAGACGATCATAACGGATCTGTGCTTAACACAATTGATATTTTAAAAATTTTTTTCAAAATAGAATCAAAATATGCGACCAACTGCGACTAATCTACATTCGTCTGAATCCACACGTCCAGTTCAAAACATTTGTTGAAATGTTGTGCTTGACCATGACATTCCATTTGGGAGCTCAACCAGCTTGTAGTCCCGTCTAACAAGAGGTAATGGTTTGCAATAACATCAAGTTGGGAAAATCATCAAAAAAACATGTCCCGGGTGGAAATCAACGCCAAAGTCGAATATCTATGGAGGCTTGGTGGCATAACCAGAAGTGTCTTATAATCTTTTCAACATATTCTGCGTCTGGAATGTGATTGAGCAGGTGAGATGTTTGTGCATAACATTTCAATATGTCCAATAAGATTTCAATTTCAAAGTTCAAATTTGGTCTCTAAAATAAATTAATTCAATCACAATTCCCTCCATACGCCTGCATATTAATTGGATTTTGTAAATAAATCTCAAATTTTCTTTGCATGTTAGAAACTGAATAGAATAGAAAGAAAAATGTTAAAAATACTCCTGCGTAATCAATATTTAACTTCCACCTACACTACATAAGCAGCAACCGAACTAAACGCAATCACACAAAAGACCGGTGAACAATGAACAAATGTCTTTTGAAAATGTCAAGAAAAAACGAATGGCAAAAGAAAAGCTAAGAAAAAGATGCAGAAAAATAGATTTAAATTCACATGCATATTCATTTGAATTTAAGATTGCAGTTGCTAGTATTAACTATTGTTGCTATTACAAATGGAATCTGTAGCATGTTTAAATAATATGGTGGTTGGTATCCAACATCCAAAAGGCTAAACTGCTGATCGTGCCATGTCAATTATGGCAACAATTTAAAAACCCTTAACAAAAGCGACAAAAAAATCGTTAAAGAAAAATAAAATTTGCACACAAGTTTGTAATTTATTTTTTTTTTTTTGAAATGTTGGTTGGCATGATGTTGCATGACTTTTTTATATTGTCGTAAGTCGGGCTTTATGTGGCTGATTACTACATAGATGTGACTGTAAAGTTTTTTCGGGTTTTTTTGCTTTCCCTGTTGTGCCTCGTTAAACAAATCAGAGGCGCTAATAAAATTGTAAATAGGCGGCAAATCTTACAAGTTACTTGAAGGTTTTTATACAGCCTAAATTGTAATGTTGCAACATCCGTAACAAGCAGACAATCAGCAAACCAAAGGCAGCAAAGCTAACCAGCCAACACCTACAGTTAAAGGGATATAGTTTTATTTTACATGGATTTGTTAGAGTCTATAAATATTTCTAGATTTGAAAGATACACAATAATTCATAAACCTTAAAGAAATTATTAGAAAACAAGTATGATTGTAAAGTTGAGCATGTTCGACCAAATAATACCCTACTTTTGTTTACATTTGGATTTTGATTTCAAGTCATTATCTGAAAGGAAGTTTGCTACGGAGCTAGGAGCAAATAAGGTCCGGCCATTAAGAAAATCGACAGTATCATTAAGACTTTTATAAAACGAGCTCAAAAGCCATATTCGAGGGACGCGGATGTATGGAATAATGAACCGATTTTAAAAATTTTCTATAGGCTTCGCCCTTGGATCAAATTATCTTGAAAATTGTGACCTGTAGTGTGTACACAAGCTTTACATGGGCACACAGTTAGATAGATGAACTGATAAAGCTTTATCGTCTCAGAAAGATATTCTGAGCCGATTGGTGAGTATAGAACCAATGTTTTTGTGTTTTTCAAACATTAGAATAAACACATAAAACTGTCCTAAATATAAGATAGATCAAAATCTAAGAAAAATTATCTATTGTGTAATATTTTTAAACTAGTTCAATATAAAACGGTTTCATATTTAATGAATAATTTCGACCAGTTTTCTATTTGTAGAAAAAATTTACAATTTTAAAAAAACAATTCAACTTTGTTTTCTATTTATAACAAAATTTCGACCAAGTTTTCTTATTTTGGTAAAAATTCGACAAATTTTCTGCAAATAGAATAATTTCGACAAGTTTCGATAGTTTCCAATATACAAAAAAATGTTTAGTTTTTTACTTGTAAAATTAACAAAGATTTGACAATATTTCGATTTATAAAAAATTCGACTAGTATTTTATTTGTAAAAGAATTTTAATCAGTTTTTTGTAGTTAAAGGAATTTCGAACAGTTTTCTATGCAAAGTAGATTTTCGACAAGTTTTTCTATTTATAACATAATCTCGCCAAGATTTCTTCTTATGCATGAGTTGGGACCAGTTTTCCATTCGTAATGAAATTTTGACCAGTTTTTTTATTAATAAAATAATTTTGACGAGTTTTCTATGTGTATAAGAATTTCGACCAGTTTGTTATTTATACAAATATTTCAGCCTGTTTTCTATAAGTAGAAGAATTTTGAAAAGTTTTCAATGTAAAACGGTTTCAAAATTTCGACCAAGTTGAAAATCGAATAATTTTGACAACATTTCTATATAAAGAAGAATTTCTACCAATTTCAGTTTATAGAAAAATTTCAGTTTTTTGAACATGTATAAGTAATATACCAGTTTTCTATTTATAAATAAATTTTGACAAGATTTCCATTTAAAAAGACAATTCGACCAGTATTCTATTTGTAAAAGGATTGCTATCAATTTTTAGTTGTTAAAGGAATTTCAATCAGTTTTCTATTTCTATTCCATAGAAGATTTTCGACGAGTTTTATATATATAAATAAAATTTGAAAAGTTTTTCTATGACATAATTTCGCCCAGATTTCTCTGTATGCAAGATTTTGGACCAGTTTTCTATTCATAATGAAATTTCGACCACTTTTCTGTTAATAGAATAATTTTGACAAGTTTTCTACTAATAGAAGAATTTCGACCAGTTTATTATTTATAGGAAAAAATCCACCTTTTTTCTATTAGTAGAAGAATTTCGACCAGTTTTCTGTTTATTGAAGAATTTTGACAAGTTTTCGAACGAGTTCAATGTAAAACGGTTTCGTATTTATAAAATAATTTTGACCAGATTTCTATCTATAGAAAAATTTCGACAGATTTTTACTTATACAAACATTTCAGAGTTACAAATTATAGAAAATAAGTTTTTTAATTGTAGTTAAATTTCGACAATTTTTTTGTAAATAGAATAATTTCGACAACTTTTGTATTTATAGAAGAATTTCTACTAGTTTTCAATTTATAGAAAAAATTTAAATTTTTTAACAAGTATAAGTAATAGAACAGTTTTCTATTTATAAAAAAATTTCGACAAGATTTCGATTCTAAAAACAATTCGTCCAGTATTCTATTTTCTATATATAGTAGATTTTCGACCATTTCTATTTATAACATAATTTCACGTAGATTTCTTCTCATACAAGATTTTTTTACCAGTTTTCAATTTTTAATTAAATTTCGACCAGTTTTTTATTAATATAATAATTTTGACGGGTTTTCTATGTAAAAAAGAATTTCGACCAGTTTTTTATTTATTGGAACATTTCAGTCTGTTTTCCTATTTTATTTTGTAGAAGATTTTCGACCAGTTTATTATTTATAGGAAAATGTCAGCCTGTGTTCTATAAGTAGAAGAATTTCGACCAGTTTTCTGTTAATGGAAGAATTTTGAGAAGTTTTATAGAGAAATTTCGACAAGTGTGTTATTTTAAATATTTCTTTACAAGTTTTTTATCCAAAACAGAATTTCTTTCAATATTTTACTACTAAAATATTTTCGAACAGTTTTATATTTATAATAAAATTTCGACCAGTTTCCTATTTATAGGAAAAGGGCGATAAGTTTTCTTTTTGCAAAAGAATTTTGACAAGTTTGTCATTTGTAGAAGAATTTCGACCAGTTTAAAATAAAGAATGAGAGAAATGTTTTAGTCGTTATTAATGTCTAGGGATTTGAAATCAGCCTTTTAGGAGCAATGATCTACAGCAAATGATCATTGCAAGTAGTCTAGACGATTAAGGATTTTTATTTTTCATAAAATTAAAAAAAATTTGAGTTTTTCACAAAACATTGTAAAAATCAAGATTTACAATTGAAGCAAATGTTTGAATCTATCGGAGACTCAAGTCTATTGCACACATCTAAGATTAAATAGACCCACTGTACAGCACAACAAACGTGGGCTTGAGTTGCATAGAAAAACTAATGATAAAACCATCTAATACAACAATATACATGAGAATTGAGATTTATAAAACAATTAAAATTTTCATTTGAAAAAGTGACAACATTTGCAAACATCAAATATCAGCTAAAAGGTCTGACTGCTGCTGGTAGCCTGCTAAGATTTGCATTTCCATTGCAGTTTTCCTGTCTAAGAAAACAACATGTTCAATAACATCGAACATCTTGTTGTTATTGTTGGCGGCTTTTTGGAGCCATTTTTGATAATGTTGTTTGTTGGTGTAGTTTTGTTCGATAGGTAGGCTGTTACCACCCACTTGCTAATTGTAGCATTTAAACACTTGCGTGTTGACCATTTAATGCACGTTTTTGCTTAAAGCTTTTTACAAAATATTTTTTTGCTGATTTTTTGGCGATTTTTCTCTAGTTTGTTGTTAATTTTTTTTATAGGAAAATTTGTTTTTTTAAACGTGAATTTCGATTTATTATTTTTTCCCCTAATGGACGTTTGTCTTTTAAATTTGTTAGTGATTTTCGTTTTTATTCGTGTTGCGCTCTTACGTTTAAACAATGGGGGTGTTAATGTGCTCATGTTTAGTTGTTGTTTCTGTTGCTGTAGTATATTTTAGGCTTTTTGTATCAAGTATCAAGGAAAAAATAAACTTATAAGCCGCTTAATAAAAAAGTTATGTGTGCAAATGGCGGTCTCTCTTAGCGACAGTTTTTACAAAAACACGTTGCACGCATTTTAAGTCTGTGGCAACCAAAACACGCAATCGTATTGTACATTTTATTATAAAAACAACGTAAACTAAATTTATGAAAATGCTCAAATAAACTTCAAAAGAAAAACTTTCAAATAATAGACACTTGAAAGGACCAACAATTTAAATGAAATATTTTTGCAGAAATTTTGTGGAAGTTCCGGTAGGTTAGTATTTTGTGCTATAGTAAGGAACTGAGTTCGAAGGTTCAATTACTAACAGAGACATGGATACAGATAAAGGCCTATATGCATATGTTGTTTTCATTTCTATCTATCTATCTATCTATCTATCTATCTATCTATCTATCTATCTATCTATCTATCTATCTATCTATCTACGTATCTATCTATCTATCTATCTATCTATCTATCTATCTATCTATCTATCTATCTATCTATCTATCTATCTATCTATCTATCTATCTATCTATCTATCTATCTATCTATCTATCTATCTATCTATCTATCTATCTATCTATCTATCTATCTATCTATCAATCTATCTATCTATCCCTCTGTCGAATTCACCTACACATAAACTTATGTTGTAAATACTTGTCATTCTTTAACAGTCTTGGCAATTGATTGACTAGAACTAGAGGCCAATGTTTAATTTCAGCATCAAAACAGAAATACTTAAAGACCATACAAAAACGTGATTTAAATATTAGTTACATTTACATTCTAAAATAAAATTTAAGAATAAATTTAAACACTCAAAATACTGAAAGTGCAAGAAAATCACATGCAGTTATTTGACATCGAAATGTCATTTATAGCTAAAAATTTTTTAAATTCATGTCAAATATTTGATCAATTTTATTCAACCAACAACAAACGCTTAGCAATAATTGTGAATACACAAATGTGTACATATTTCTATTGACACCTTTTCAAAAGTACATTTCGCTCAGTATTTAGATATGTGTTCAACAGATGCTTCTTCAATGATTTAGGGGAATTATTAAGGTTTTTATATCATTGTTAACGCGTGTTTAAACACCTCTAAAACTGTTAACTCACGCCATGTGTTGTCCTTGTTTATTTGCATCTTTTGCCACATGCTACGCGGTGCGTTTATGAAGCTCTTGGTGCATGAGTGGAAAATTTGCGACACCTACTGTTGCTCTTACTGCTGCATGTCATTTTTGCAATGGAAACTCCATAAATGTTTTTTATGAATTGGTATGTGAAATGCGGGAAATTAAAAAGATATGTATGTTTAACATGTGTAGTAGGGTGTATTTTGGAGGATTTTTGGTATTTTTAGTAATACGAGATGAGTGAATATGTGTGTATATATCATTGATACCACTCTTCTCTATAGTTCGCTAATTACACAGGACGACAAAACTTGAGAAAAACTCTTCTAAAGGACTGAATCCCACACTTTCTTTTATATATATCTATCTATCTATTTATCCATCTATCTATCTATCTATCTATCTATCTATCTATCTATCTATCTATACAACAAACGCTTAGCAATAATTGTGAATACACAAATGTGTACATATTTCTATTGACACCTTTTCAAAAGTACATTTCGCTCAGTATTTAGATATGTGTTCAACAGATGCTTCTTCAATGATTTAGGGGAATTATTAAGGTTTTTATATCATTGTTAACGCGTGTTTAAACACCTCTAAAACTGTTAACTCACGCCATGTGTTGTCCTTGTTTATTTGCATCTTTTGCCACATGCTACGCGGTGCGTTTATGAAGCTCTTGGTGCATGAGTGGAAAATTTGCGACACCTACTGTTGCTCTTACTGCTGCATGTCATTTTTGCAATGGAAACTCCATAAATGTTTTTTATGAATTGGTATGTGAAATGCGGGAAATTAAAAAGATATGTATGTTTAACATGTGTAGTAGGGTGTATTTTGGAGGATTTTTGGTATTTTTAGTAATACGAGATGAGTGAATATGTGTGTATATATCATTGATACCACTCTTCTCTATAGTTCGCTAATTACACAGGACGACAAAACTTGAGAAAAACTCTTCTAAAGGACTGAATCCCACACTTTCTTTTATATATATCTATCTATCTATTTATCCATCTATCTATCTATCTATCTATCTATCTATCTATCTATCTATCTATATATATATATATATATATATATATATATATATATATATATATATATATCTATCTATCTATCTATCTATCTATCTATCTATCTATCTATCTATCTATCTATCTATCTATCTATCTATCTTTCTATCTATCTATTTATCTATCTATCTTTCTATCTATCTATCTATCTATCTATCTATCTATCTATCTAACTATCTATCTATCTATATATCTGTCTATCTATCTATCTATATATATATATATATATATATATATATTATATATAATATTATATAATATATATATATATATATATATATATATATATATATATATATATTATAATATATATATATATAGATATATAATAATATATATATATATATATATATCTATCTATCTATCTATATATCTATCTATCTATCTCTCTATCTATCTATCTAACTAACTATCTATCTATCTATCTATCTATCTATCTATCTATCTATATATCTATATATCTATATATCTAAATATCTATATATCTATATATCTATATATCTATATATCTATAGATCTAATATCTATATTGATCTTTATATCTATATATCTATATATCTATATATCTATATATCTATCTATCTATCTATCTATCTATCTATCTATCTATCTATCTAAGTATCTATGTATCTATCTATCTATCTATCTATCTATCTATCTATCTATCTATCTATCTAAGTATCTATGTATCTATGTATCTATCTATCTATCTATCTATCTATCTATCTATCTATCTATCTATCTATCTATCTATCTATCTATCTATCTATCTATCTATCTATCTATCTATCTATCTATCTATCTATCTATCTATCTATCTAACTAACTAACTAACTATCTATCTATCTATCTATCTATCTATCTATCTATCTATCTATCTATCTATCTATCTATCTATCTATCTATCTATCTATCTATCTATCTATCTATATATCTATCTATATATCTATATATCTATCTATATATATATATATCTATCTATCTATCTATCTATCTATCTATCTATCTATCTATCTATCTATCTATCTATATATCTATATATCTATATATCTATATATCTATATATCTATATATCTATATATCTATCTATCTATCTATCTATTTTGTTGATTATTTCGTCTGTGTATACAACTATAAACTATAGTTTATCTATTTCAGTTTCCGATGAAGGAAACAAATATCCTTTCTTAAGCGGAAATATTGATTCAGATCTGTCTAGTAGTCGGTAGAAGTCCATCAGTCACTGAAAAACTTGAAGATCGTCTATCAAGCTCGCGATCGTCACTACTCCATATTTAGTTTAGGCTTTACAATTATTTCGAACCACATTTCCTTGAATACAAAAAGGTCATTAAAACAAATCGCTAAAATAAAAGACCATTCTCTATGACACACGTAGACCAAGTTACCAACCATATGGATTACGTGTAATTCTAATCACAATAGATTCATTCAATATTTTTTCGAATATTTTTTCCTTACAACTTCGAGCAGATGTTACACAGGTGTTGGCTAACTTGGTAGATAAAACAAATATTTAACAATAATTTTATGGAGGCGCTAAAATAAGTCATAAATTCGCGCTATTCGTTATAATTATACGAGTATTACATAAACCTTTAAAGGACACAACAAGCCTAACACATGTTTTAAAGTATACCTTTAATGACTTTTGGGCAAATTCTAGGAATTATGAAAAACTCAAGAATAAGGGAAAAACTAAATCATAAATCCCACCTCTAAGGGGATTTACCCAATGACAAAATGTAGAATAACCCATAGAGGTTACAGGTAATACAGTGGTGAAAGGGTTAAGTTTGTGAGTAGAGTATGCTAAGAAAAGGGACAGGTAGACAGTTAACCAGTACCTGAGAGGGTATAAATACTATAGGCGAAGTTGCAATCATCACTCATTTGGAAGTTGCACTTTCTACTATCAACATCAACTAAGCACTTACTCAAGTTTTCCCTACAACAATGGCCTGCTTTGACTCTGATAAATTCTCTGCCAACGACTTGGCTCTCTTCATTGAAAGTATGGAACAAATTTCTCGCATGGAAAGTTTAAAAAGACAACGCCAACAAAAGAATCGTGCCCTAAACTTAGTAGACACCTTACGCTATTTGGATCAACAATATACCAGCGAAAGTAGTTCAACCCTCACCTCCAGCGATGTACCCGAAGAAGAATCTATAATGGAAAGTTTTGAAGAAAAATACATTGGTTATAACTCTACAGGTTTAGAAGAAGAAAACCAATACTATGCAGTGGATTATAGTCATGAACAAGAGCAGCAAGATGATGCCTTATCTTGTCACACCACTCTCTATAGTATGCCTTATGATTGTGTGGCCTCAACTAAACTGGATGATTGTGATTATGAAATATTGGATTTGACCCGAAATGAAGAGGAACAATTAACACATCATCAATATGAGGAACCTAGCGAAGTGATTAAAAGTACTAAAACCAAAAGAAAATTATCACTTTTCGGTTTAGTACGCAAAAAATATAAGAAGTGTTTTTCGAGCAAAGGTAATATTTGGCATAAGAGTGATTCCTGGACTAAGCTGTCCGTGCTATGAAGTGGCAATTTATCTATAAAAGACGAAAACAGCTGTTGGAGAATTCTTAAATGAATTGATTTCGTTTAAGAATCGAAATTTTCTTAAGATAATTAGTATTTAATTGTAGATAGTATTAAGATTTTAATTTTAGCAAATAATACTGTGAGTTAAATCAATAAAATTGATTTTAATAAAAAAATTTTAATAAAATTTTAATTTTTTTCGTATTTCTGTTTAAAAAATTAATTATTTATTACGCTAGTGAATTTTAAATTGTGTTGGTTATCACTCCTATCATGTATTCTGTTCTGAAAAAGAAGAAAGAATAGGTGTGAATAATTTCATTAAAACAATGTAAAATTTCATTGTAGGGATGAAGGGTCAGAATTTAGATCGATTTAAAGAAGAATTTACACTTTATCTTAAAGAATTTCCACAAAAAATAAATCTCACAATTGCTCAAAAGTTAGTCGTTTATATTATAAGTTTATAGACTTAACGAGTTCTCTATCTATAATTGAATTTCAAACTTTTCCAAAACAATTGCAATATTTTATGTTAAACGACTCGATCGCATGAGATTTAAAGTTGTTACAAGTCTGTCGTTTTTAATTTCTATACCAAATTATCAATTTTGTTGTCATGAGGACGAATTCCATAATATTTGCATAGTTGTATGTTTTCGATAGGCTTCGTTCTTGAGACAAAGAAAAGGTAAAAAAGATATCAAATAGCATGAAATTAGCTTGAAAATTTGACTTGTTTTTCTCTTTCTTAAATATTTAATTAAACAAATTCTTATTTGTCTTAATTATCTCGTTGTTTAAAATCCATGTTTTTAATTTTGATTAAATTTTTAATTGATTCAATTATTTACATTTGTTGTCTCAATTATTTACATTTATTGTTTTGATTACTTTGTTGTTTGAAAAAAATAAGTATGTTTTTATTTTCTTTTAAAAATTTGGTAATTGATATTACCATTTTGGTTATAGTTGCAAAACTTGTTTGATACAATTATTTTGGTAATTGAAACTTAATTTCAGTTTTTTCTGTGTAGGTTAACCTCTGCTAGAACTATGTTCAATCCTTTTCAAAATAAAACTTTTTTTCGGACAATTTTTCAGAATATATCGACGATATTCTCTAACCGGTTTGGTCACTTCGCCTAGATATAATAGTAAATCGTCCGTGAATATTGCTTTGTAACTGAAAAAAGAATCTGGAATTGTTTCCCAAGCTTTGATTAACGTAGAGCTTATGAACACTTTTTGTCGGAAGTCAAAGACATATTTGTTATATGTTTCTGTGGAGACAGGAGACCGGTAGGTCAGTGTTTTAGTCCGGTAGACCGGAGGTGGTGGGTTCGATTTCCACCTGAGGCACTGGTTAAGGAGCGCACTACAGGGCCGATAGAGGCCTAGGTGTATGTATTCGGATTTGATGTACATATGTACATCCTCGTTTCAAACTAACTAAATAAACTATAAATAGTAATGAAGATAAATTACAATCCTGAAGAAGTATTTAGAAACTCCTTGGGACCTAGTAGTACCTTATTGGTAGTAAACATAAGAATACTTAGTTATTTTTATTGCAAAGTTTTGCGATTGAACTTCTTGACATATTTGTTTATATTAGAGAGTTTACCAATTGTTACAATGAATTAATTATACATAGATATTGGTATAAGTGGTGTCGATCGACTCTTATCTTTAGGCCAATTAATGTATTCGTTGTATTCTGGAAAAATTTGATGAATATGCATAAACGAAACATGCTCAATCATGTTTCCCAAAACCGAAATTGTCGCAAGACATTGATTATATATAGAAAATCGTATTCAAACGGATTATTAGAGAAAACTTCTAACTTTAAAAGAAGTAGAAGACTTGTCTAGGAAGGATGTTTCTTTTTATTTGATTTCAAATATATTCTCAGGAAGTAATGTTTATGTTCTTTTTTTGGAAACTATTAGAAAGTAAAATTGTAGTATTATAGAAAACAACTAATTTGACTCAAATAATATTAACATAAATAAACATATTACACGCATTTATCAAAGTACTTCCAAAAGAATTACATTTATCACCACTTCAAAAGTTGTACTACGTGAATTTGTTTACCTTTTGTGGAAGTACTGTTTATTGACTTCTAAAGAAGCGCAAAGAATTCAATTTTGTTTAAAATTAAAAAAGATATATCTTTTA
This sequence comes from Lucilia cuprina, assembly GCF_022045245.1. Classification (NCBI taxonomy): domain Eukaryota; kingdom Metazoa; phylum Arthropoda; class Insecta; order Diptera; family Calliphoridae; genus Lucilia; species Lucilia cuprina. The sequence continues at coordinate 53,399,654 of NC_060954.1, forward strand.
TGAAATTTCAATGAAAATTCCTGTAAAAAAATATATATTACTTTAATTTTAAATAAAATTGGATACTTTTTCGCTTCTTTGGAAGTTAATAAACATCACTTCCACAGAAGATAAACAAATTCACTTAGAACTACTTTTAAAGTGGTGATAAATGTTATTATTTTGTAAGTACTTCATTTCATGTTTTGCTGGGAAGATCTATACACAGGCGCGGATCCACAGGGAGGCGTCTAAGGGAAATTTCCTCCCCCAAAAAGCAAAAATTTATCATAAAAAAATATAAAAATAAGGAAAAAGTAAAATATGTGAAAAAGCAAAAGTTTCAACCCCCATAAACACTCGAGCTGGATCCGCAGCTGTCTATACGTTATTACGCTTTTGTCAAAGGTTTGGTTTATTTTTAATTTCATACAATTTTCCTAGAATAAACAGTAAGGTCAGCTTTAATACATTGGTTTTTCCAATGCAGTGAATAATATATGGCTAAAATTTAGATTTACCAGCTGCAGATATTTAGGCAAAAATCGTGCAAGAATTTATCCAGCCCACTATGATTAATTTTCAAAATGACGCAACTGAATTTTAAATTTTTGACCTGTATATCATAGCTTATAAGACAAAATTAGGCACGTGGCCAAATAAATACAATTTAGAGATTTCCAATTTGAAAATCTTGATTTTCCTAAGAAAAAAGTCATAAATCCTTAAGACCAATATTCCCATAGGCAAAACAGGTAACAAACATTGAAAAGAATTTAATCCGCACATTTGGTATACGTGACCCGTAAATATTTACAATAAGAATAAAACGCCTACCTGTTGAACTATATATACTGAGTACAAATTTCTAATTAGCACACATTTGCTATTACGCAACGAAACCTACAACATCGCAAATATTTTACTCTTAGAATAAAAATGGCTCTTGTTAACTGCGAAAAATTCTCTGCTCAAGATTTAATACTCTTCATTGAGAGTATGGAACAAATAACACGCATGGAGAGTCTAAAGCGTCAACGTATACAAAGAAATCGTGCAAAATATTTGGCAGAGACCTTGCGTTATCTAGATCAACAATATCCCGCCTATAGCAGTGCTACTCTATCATCCACAGATAGGCCAGAAGAGGAATCGGTTCTAGAAAGTTTTGAACAAAAACATATTGCTTACAATTCAACACGATTGGTACAACAAAATCAATACAAAGTGATAAATCATCAAGTTAATGCTAAGTGCGAACTAGAAGATTCCTTATCGTGCCACACTACTATCTATAGTTTGCCATATGAATGTGTAGCCTCAACAAAATTGGAGGAATTTGATTACGAAACACTTGATTTGAAACCAAAAGAGAAGATGGAACCACATGTATATGATGAACCGACTCAAATGGTTAAGAGTGATAAAGTTAAGAGTAAATGTTCACTTTTTAATTTGGTACGCAAAAAATATCGAAAATGTTTTGCCAAGAAATCGAACAACTGGCGTAAGAGTGAATCTTGGACTAGGCTAACAGTGGTCTGAGGTGAAGCCATTGACATTGACAGCTGATTTATGAGAACAATCAGCCAGAGTAAAGTAAGAATCGAGCTAAACGATAGCAATGGAACCAGCTATATAGCTAAATAGCTGAATAATAAGTCCAACTTGAAAAGTTTTGGATATTTATTGTTGAAAATTATAAAACTGTGAAATAAATCAATGAAATTGATACAAATAAAAGTATGAAAAGAAGAATATAGAAAAAATCTTGTAGTTATTTCTTCATATAGTAAGGGTATTCAATTAATATAGAAAAAAATTGTCATGATTTTTGTTAATATAGTTTCGGTTCAGACAACAAGTCATTAGTTATATGGAAGCTAAAAAGCACAGAACCTTTTCAAGTTAAAGTTTTCTTCATGCTCTATGAATACCCCTAATATATTAAATTATTACATTGCGTTTTATTATTATTTTGTCTTGGTGATTACACATGACATTTTTATGATTGTCTTGTGGCATCAGGGTCAACATTTCGCTATAAATCATTAAATGTGGCGCTTAGAAAAAGCCGCACTTATTGTTTGGACAATCATGTCATAAATAAAATGTGTGGTGAATAACGCTTTTAAAACAGAATGATAAAAGAATGACATTTACAAATATGAATTTCCTTTTAATATAGTAAAATAAGAAATAAAAAATTAGTAGTTGAGGTCTCACTTATTCAATCTTAAAAATAAATTTTAAAGTTTTCTAAATAAATTAAAAATTTCCAAAGACTTGAAAATTCATATCTAATTAAATTAGCGTAAATATTAACTTTAAAAGTTAATGTTTTTTTCTCATTTCTTTATTCTATCTTCCTGGTCGGATCATGTCCATAATCACCACATCCATTCATTAAGCTTAAAAACAATATAAGTTCATTAGCAGCTATGTAGCTGTAGAGAAAAAAGAATCTTTGTAAAAAGGCGTAGACATTCACAACTACTTTGTCCGAAATCTGTAGCAGAAAACTTTGACATGCCCAAACATGTTTGCAAACAGAAAAAGTATATATTAGTCGTATGTAGACTTTCAAACACACTCTATGTGTCTGTGTCCTTCATCTGAGTCTGTGTGGTAAGTCAAGCCAATGGCAATAATTCTTTGGCAACAAATAAATCTTAATCCTTTTCTGCACGAACAGACATTTACTCTAGAGTTAAAGATAATTTTTGCACAGAACGAATTCAGACAGCATAAGTAGATATTTCAGACAATGTTAAACCGAAAGTGGAGGATTGTGTGAGAAGTAATGTTTATGAGTATTTCGAAGTGATAGATTGATAGATAGATAGATAGATAGATAGATAGATAGATAGATAGATAGATAGATAGATAGATAGATAGATAGATAGATAGATAGATAAATAGATAGATAGATAGATAGATAGATAGATAGATAGATAGATAGATAGATAGATAGATAGATAGATAGATAGATAGATAGACTATTGTAAGATTTGCAGATGACATTGCAATACTTGTCTAAGCGAGATACATTGACGAAGTCCAACTGTACCCAAACGAAGCAATCAAATCGATCAAAAGAAAAAGAAACGATAAACCCTATCAGTAGAAGTAGGCAAGACCACATTTGTGACTTCGGTGGCAATAAAATACATAGGTGCCATGATAGATGAAACATCGGAGGAACGCGACAGAGCCGTAAATACTTATATCCCGCGTAACTAACTCAATACTCCTATATGGAGCCCCAGTCTGGGAGAAAGAGACCAATATACCTATAAGAAAGTTGCTTAAGAGTGTGTAGTGGCTTTCGGACAATATCGGGGAAGCAGCAAATGTTGTTTCAGGAATCGTACCCATTGATATTTTTGTAAAGGAAGCATCAAATATATTTAAAACGTTACTAGAAAATCCAGAGATTACCAAGAAGGAAATTTTTGTAAAACCGAGAGAGATAAAAGTATTAAAAGTTGGTAGAGAAAATCGAAAAATTCGGCGGTGGCGGCGCAACTATTTTAGGTCGGTAGCGGCGGCTTATTATAGGAAATATCAACAGCGGCTAAATTGTTGGCTCAATTTAAACTTTTCTTCTCTTGACCTCCTAAGCGTTTATTATATTGAAAAGTCTCTGTATAATAGTCTGTTATATAGAAACCTTTCTACAGAAAAGTAAACATTTATAGTTTTCACAATTTTAATATTACCACAATATTGTGTGGCAACACTTTTTAATATGCAATAATAATTTAGATAGTGACAACTCCGTTTAAATTAGTTAATTTATTTTCCGAAATACATGTGTGATTCCAATCTTTATCAGCGGCTACGTTTAAGCCGGCATAGCTTTTGAGCCGAAAGAAGACGACGGCGCGCGGCTTGAAAAATATTAACGGCGGCGGCTGGCCATTTCGGTTTGTATCCATGATGCAGTGAATACGTTTATTGCAGTGAACAACGCGTAGAGCATTCCGCAACAGTGAGATGACAAACTCTTTATAACACAAACGAAGTGTACCCAATAATGGGCAAACCCTCCACCATAGTAGTACCAATTGTCAGTCCCGCGGGGACGGGGGACGTAAGGGGTGTGGTGTAGTACGTATACGCATAGGCGAGTCGTGCATGTTTTCCAATATGGGTCGTATACATCTTTTGAAGATTCCACAACTACGGCACAAAAAAAAAAGGTAGGTTCTGAGCCCAATACTTCGATGTGTTAAGAACAGCACTATCTGTTCAGTCGAAGGGCTTTTATATCATATATGTCTCGAAATTAGAGTAGAAGAGAAGTAAACTATGAAATATGTGCCTAAAATTATCGAAGGAAATCAAATCCTACACAACCCTCGTTACTAAAGCTATTTAAGAATTTTGAAAAGTAATATTCCGGCTGCTGCTGTTCAAGTATTTATCTTGGAAAAAGTTTTTACTGTTATTTAGACACAAACCCAAGCATAAAGGGACACCGAGACAGGGAAAGCAATTTTTGTATAAATAAAGAAATAAAGAAACTATATGTAGTAAAGTACTATAAGCAATACAAGGTTAAATTATTCCTTGAATGAGTTGTAAGCCACATGTAAGCTGAAATATCAATATTTATTTATGGCTAAACAAAATGCTTAGCACTAACACACATAAACGCACATATCGAATAAAGTATGAATTTAAGAGTTACGATATCAAAATCAAAGAAATACGATATGTTGTAAACACTGAGTCCATATAATGCTAGTGCGTGTAAATGTAAATGCATGACTGATACGTGTTTATGATAAAACACAAATACAATCATTTCAAATGGAAAAACTAACAGTTTTATAAAGATTTTTATTTGAGTTGGTGCTGGGAGCACATAAAATCATTGAAGACACAAAAGGAAGGGAGGCAAGAAGATATAAGCAGGCAGTCATGAAAGGAAATAATTGTTTATTGGGGTAAATTAAGTTGCCAAAGTAACCGGAAATATAAAGAAGGAAAAACTAAAAGGGTGGTGGACAAGGTGGATAAACAAAAATCTATATAAATTTAGTAACTGAAAAGGTGTCCGGAGTAACGTTTAAATATTTATTGCTACAGTTTGCTTAAATTTAAAAATTTAATTTAAAACAAAAGTTTAAAAAAATGGGTAAAAAAGGTAAAGGCAACAAATTGGCTAAAATGTCAGAGGAGGAAAGGGCTCGTTATCTACAACTGAGAGCCGACATAGAGGAAGAAGCTCGAAGACGTAAAATGCAATTGATATCCATGTATATGAAGGTACCGATTGATAAGTTGTTCACAAATTATTTGATTCTATATAAATATTTGATCTTAGAATAAACTCAAACGTGAAGAGGCTTTTTGTCGTCTCAATATGGCGAAAATCAATCAAGAATGGCGTTCTATTTTACGTCAAGTCAAGTGTCAAGAGCTGCGTAAAGAAATCATTGAAATGGAAAAATATTGCAAAAATATGATGGATCATAAAGATAATGTCATTAGAAGACTGCTCAATGATTTGGAAGTGGCTCACAGTCAACATGATAATATGTCGCAGGCTCACATGGAAATGGTGCAACATTTTATAAGTAAATTTTTCGATTTAACTTTAAAACTATATATACTAAAGGTTTCCGAACTTTAATAGATATACAACAACAACGTTTGGAATTCTTTCGCGATAATTATGAATCGGAAAAGCAATTAATGTTGCAAGAATTTCAAGATGATCACAACAAGCTAAAGGAGTTAAGTACTGATGCTCGGGAGCATTTGGAATGCGTTTACTATCAGTTGGAGGCGAAAAACGACAGCCAAAAGAATGAGGCTCATGAAAAGTTTTTAGGGCAATTGGATGATATTAAAGCTGAAGTAAGATAAATACTTTAATATAAAAATTTCTTAATTATTTCGTAAAACAAAATTTCCAGATGCAATTGCGCATTGAGGAAATCACAGAAAAAGGTGAAAAGAAATTGGAAAGGCTATGGCATGAATATCAGCTCGCTTTAGCCGATTATGTTAATCACACCGAGGGCTTCTATGCCGACTATATGGATCTTAAGGAACGTGATGAAGAGTATACCAATCAAACACGTGATTATTGTTATGAAATCGAAAAAGCTAGTAATCAATTAGCCAGTTTAAAATTAACACTGGCCGATGCTGAAGATAAAAGTGAAGTTCGTCTAAAACATTTAAAACTTATGAAGGAACATTTAAGTAATAAGCTGAATGAGGTTAAGGAACGTGTAGACAGGGAAATGCATGACAATGCGGAGAAATTTAAGTTAACTAGTGTGGAAAGCTATAAGGCTGTAAAGGTGAGTAAGATATGAGATATAGTGGAAGAAAATGCATATTTTATATTATCTTGTGATATTGGTTTATTTTAGTATTTTAAGACCTTGTGTGACAAAGGAAATACTATTTTACAATTGGCTGAAGTTTGTCGAAAATTTGAAACCGAAAAGGAAAAGATTTTACCTTTGGGCCTGCCACCTTTAACAAAAGTAATGTTTGCAGATCAGGATGACGGAGAACTGGACCTTCAAGAAATGCAAGAGCAGCCGGCAAAGGTGAATTAAGAATTAAAATAGAACTGAACTAGAACTGAACTAGAACTGAACTAGAACTGAACTAGAACTGAACTAGAACTGAACTAGAACTGAACTAGAACTGAACTAGAACTGAA
>NC_060954.1:53406426-53408449 GCF_022045245.1 Lucilia cuprina
TTCAGTTCTAGTTCAGTTCTAGTTCAGTTCTAGTTCAGTTCTAGTTCAGTTCTAGTTCAGTTCTAGTTCAGTTCTAGTTCAGTTCTAGTTCTAGTTCAAGTTCAGTTCCAGTGCCGTTGTAGTTCAGTTCCAGTTCCGTTGTAGTTCAGTAGTGGTTCAGTCGTAGTTCAGTCATAGTTCCTTCTAGTTCAGTTCTAGTTTAGTTCAAGTTCAGTTCTAGTTCAGTTCCAGTGCCCTTGTAGTTCAGTTCCTGTGCCGTTGTAGTTCAGTAGTAGTTCAGTTGTAGTTCAGTCGTAGTTCAGTTGTAGTTCAGTCATAGTTCCTTCTAGTTCAGTTCTACTTCAGTTCTATATGAGGACTATTTCGGGCTATACACTGATGTTTATAGAGTTGTTCATAGTTTATGTTGCCTTGTCTACATTACAAAAATAATATTGATCATTTATCCAAAGTGATATGGAATGATCTTTAGTGATCCATATATCAAACTATAAACTGATCTATGTATATTTCAGTCTATAATTAAAATATCCTAAATTTTACATACTACTTTAAAGATTTTTGTCGTCAGTAGTTAAAATTGTGCTTAATTTTGCTCACTAAAGCGACATTACATTAAAAAAGACAATAACAACATTTTACGCATTATTTTCTTTTATTCTTCTCGGCTCATCAAAAGAAAGTAGAACATTATTTTGGCGTTTCTTAAATTTGTCATCTGGTATTATAAAAACGAAAAAAAATTGCTGATATCCTCGGTGATTGATTTATTGTAACAAATAAAAGATTCGCCAGAAAAAAAACAAAAAACAAGACACTCAATTCAAAACGGAAGGAAGTAAATAAAGTCAGTGGATGTAATGCCTTAACATGAGGTGCGGTGGTAAATCATAACACCCGAATGAAAAAAGTAACAAAAGTTACAATAATTCAAAAAGAATACTTACAGCGAAAAAAAAAACCATCAAGACAAATAAAAAATTTTAACATTTCTAAGCTTCAAAGATTATTTTTGGATTTTATTCTTTAGATTGCTTGGCACAACCATCCAGTAAACAAACAACAAAACGTGATAAATGTTGAGGTGGCAGCACAATAAATGAAATTTACTAACGAAATTTATAACATTTAATAATTTTTTTTTATTGTTTGACACATTTTTGATGAAAAGCTTCCAGTGCAGAAATAATCTACCATCATCAAATCGAATTGTTATAAAAAAGTGAAGCATATTTTTATTAAATGACCATGTTCTTTCTTTTTTTTTCGTTCTTCCTTTGTTCACATTTCCGTTTATGGACTTTTGACAAAGGAAGGAAGTTGTTGAAATTTGCTTGAAGGTGATAAAAATGTAAAGCTTTGTACATTAGATTATTAACTTTTGCTTAAATAAAATTTCCTTACTTTATTATTCGTTTTGTGGGAATTTTATTTTATTTTACAAAATTAATGTTTTATGACCACAATTTTAGCCAGTTTTGGTTTTCCTTTTGTCATTAAACGTGAACGTACAACATTGGTAAAATTAGCTTCTGTTATACAAGAATAGGGTCTTAAAGTACGACGTCCCAAATTTACATCTGCACTTTGACACTTTTTACGTGTATCTAAGTCAATATGTTCCACACGTTCAACACGCATACTACTGGGTCGTTTGGCCAAATAATCATTGATGTGTGTATTGATACCATTACTGATGTTCAGTTTAATTAAACGTTCTTGAAGTTCGGCCTTTAGTCGTTCATTTTCTTTTTCCAGCGATTTTTTGCGCTGAGTTAAGCAGACCACATCAATTTTAACATTGTTCACACGTTTCCAAAAATTTTCCATTAGGAACCAATTGGAGAAACCTTCCTAAAAAATATGTAAAAGGAAATTTGCGAGTTTAAATTCTAGTTCAGTTCTACTACAGTTTTTATTCAGTTTTAGTTCAGTTCTAGTTCAGTTCTAGTTCAGTTCTAGTTCAGTTCTAGTTCAGTTCTAGTTCAGTTCTAGTTCAGTTCTAGTTCAGTTCTAGTTCAGT
>NC_060954.1:53408549-53416554 GCF_022045245.1 Lucilia cuprina
CTAGAACTGAACTAGAACTGAACTAGAACTGAACTAGAACTGAACTAGAACTGAACTAGAACTGAACTAGAACTGAACTAGAACTAAACTAGAACTGAACTACAACTGTTCGATTATAAATCATTCATTTTTTTCGTAATAATTTTTTGTTCATTTTTTTCATCGATAACGAAATTATTTTCTTAGAAAAGCCTAATTTATTTTAGTAAAACGCATATTTTGCCAAAAACTTTAGTTATCACTATAACTTAATCTCAACTATATTAAGAGCAGTTCTATACAAATTTGTGTAATACAATTTTACAAATTGTCTGTAAAGGATTGTATAGCCATTGGTCATTTAGACATTTTACAAAAGTTATTTTATCACTTTTTTTTTATACGAAGAAAATTTAAATTTCTTGTCTGTAGCCTAAAAACTGACATAATCTTTGTAGGAAAAAAAATTAAGGCAAACCTTTTGCAGAAAAATAAGAAAATTTTATATTTGCCTGAATATGAATATTTTCAAATTTTATTGCCAACCTAAGCAAAATTTATTTTATAAATAGTGGGTGGTTCTGGTTGTTTTACTTTTTTGTCTAAACATAAAAATATTTCTATGTTTTTTTTCTTTCGTTGTTTTGCTGTTAGTTGGTTGGCGGGTGGTGTAAGACATTTTTAGAAGTCATAACTTTTCATTTAAAACCAACCATAAAAAAGGTCTTCTTTTGGCATTTACAAAAAAACAAATACAGACATTCATTTAAACATTTGCCATAGATTTAAATAAAAATATTGTAAGAATATATGTCTAAAGCTGGGTTGTGTTTATTTCAGTTTATTTTTATAGATTTTGGTAAAAAAAAACTAAGTAGTTAATGGCTGGCAAATCCTTTAAATTCAAGCTTATGCAAATCTTTACAATTTCCTGCTTTTGCTGCTTTACATTTCTATAATTATTGCTTACCGTTAGCATTACTTTGATATTAATGTCTATAGAGTCTCTTTGCTATAAGTAACTAGTTATTTTAACTATTACAAAGTAAGCTCTTATTTAACTGCTGAAACTTTCGCTTTAAAATAATACTGTTACCAGTACATGTATACAACCAAAAATACTTTTAAAATATATATACATACGTACATCCTATTACAACAATTTACACAGGAAGAAGTATGCAATAAATCTTAACCGAAAAAAAATTGTACAACTTGTTTGTAACAAGCTGACTAAAAGATAAAGACAAAAACAAACATCTGCATAGTCCAGTCGTTCCAACAAACAACCAACTAACCAGACAACCAGACAACCATCCAACTCAACTAAAATCCACTTATATACATGAGTACACAATCATCCATGTCTGGTCAAGTTATAAACGCTTATGATAACTTTGAAATCTCAATATTTTTTTTACGATTTCCAATGTGTAAGTATTTATTTATTTGCATTTGTAAAATTAAATTAAAATAGAGAAAAAACTTAAATTCATATAAATAAAATCAATGAAACTGTGTTTTTAATTTAGTAAGTAAATTTAATTTGTTAATATTTTCATAGCTTTTACTTCTAGTTCATTTGTTAATGACATAAATCCAATGAGTGTTTTACTTTGCAGTTTTTTTGTTTGTCCTTATGTTTTAAGAGATAGATTTATGTCCCTTTATAATTGCAAATGGGGAAGGAACCCTCGGGGTTTTATCGTCTAACGATCGGCTAAGAGTTACGTATGAACAACGGACGGAAGAGGGATGGATGGTCAGACAGACAGACAGACGGACAGAAAGACAGACAGACAGACAGACAGACAGACAGACAGAAAGACAGACGGACGGACTAACAAACATGACTTTCATAACATATGATTTTATAGATCTGTTGCAGAGAAATACTTCCCCATTTCTATTTTTTTCTAAACGTTTCAAAATGCGAATGAATAAAATAGTTGAATTCTTCATCAATTCACACATTTATCTTGTGACATTTTAACCAAGTGACAAACAATATTTAGCTGCAAGTGACATTTTGTTTTTTTCTCCTATACACTCTCTCAATAATTTTGTTCTTAAACAGTAAAATGTTAAATAGAAGAAGTTGGTGAAGTATTGTATGCATGAGTATTATTTGGTTTTAGATGCAATGACAATAGCATCAAACAGACAGTGAGATAGACTAAGAAACACACAACACATAAATATTGAAGCGGTAAACATAATAAACGACATCTTTTACAACATCTCGAAAACATAGAAGACAATCGTCAAATATTGTTGGAATCGGTATGAGATTGTGTCATGATGATGATAATGGTGTTTCATCTTAATAGATTTTCTGTGAAATCTAAGAGCATAATTGTAAAGTGGATAAGAGAATGTGAAAATTGTCCTTAGGGGGGAGGGGTATTTGAAGAAATTGTCCCAGTGAGGAATAATTGACAATTGTTTTATAGAGTTGCTACTGCATATGAAAAAGCACTTTGCTGGCACTTTGTTGGTGGTGTGCCTCCAATGTGTAAGTCATTAGTTCTATAGTTGGAAACAATGCTCGTGGGTCCTATTCACACCTGATAAGCTGATTGACGAAACACTCTTCTATCAAAGAAGCAACCAAGCAAGCGAGTAAGTAAGGATAGGTCTTGGCAGCTTTAGTTTCACTTAAGATGAGAAAGGGCAGATTGTCGTTAGCAAAATATTGCTACGGAGGTGGTTACCTAGCACAGATACAAGCCGAGATGACTCAAATCGGCGGCGACTGACCGCCAGTAATATTTTGCAAGCCACGCCGCCACAGACTTCTTAAGGCTAAAAAGCAAAGTCAGCTTAAACATAGCTGCTGATAAATATTGGAATCGCCCATGTATTTCAGAAAATAATTTAACTAATTTGAACGGAGTTGCCATCAATTTAAATTTTTATGGCAAATTGAAAAGTGTTGTCACACAATATTATGCTATTAGCACATATAGTGAAAACTATTTTAATAATGACCATTTTCTGCAGAAAAATTTTATATAGAGACAGGTTTATATATAACAGACTATTATACAAGAGCATTTTCAGTATAATAAACGCTTATAGGTCATTTTCTGAAGAAAAAGTTAAATTGAGCCGGTAATATATCCGCCGCCGATATTTTCTTCAACAAGCCGCCGCCGCCGCTGATCATTTGCAAATTGAAAAGATATTGTGCTAATATTAAATAATAAACGCTTATAGGTCAATTTCTAAAAAGTTAAATTGAACCGCAGACTGTAAATGGTTGCGCCGCCTCCGCTGATCATTTTCATCGGCTTGTATCCCTGGTTCCATAGACTAGTACCTATTACTAAGAAAGGACTATCTGAAGCACAGAGGAGAAAGTTGAAAAAGATTCTTCGATGCTACAAAGGAATAATCGGACTCTCTCACAAGATTTGAGGCAAAGAGGATCAGGTCTCCCGAGGAGTTGACAACTGAGAATAAATATAAGAAGAAAAAGAGCTCGCCGTCTTCTAATACACTAGGAAAAACTATCTGAATCACAGAGGAGAAAGTGAAAAAGATTCTTCAGGAAATCACAGTTAGTCAGTTCTATGATGCTCCAAAGAAAAAAAAATGGGCTCTCACCCACAAGATTTGAGGCAAAGAAGATTAGGTCTCCCGAGGAGTTGTCACCTGAGAATAAACCTAATAAGAAAAAGAGCTCATTGTCATTTAATTCACAGTGGAAGCCAAGCCATACTTCACTGAAAGGAACCTCAAGTCAAAATTTTGCGAATAAGGTTGACAACGCCAAGACAGATACATATCTCGAAGAAGAACACGTAGGCGATATCAACCTCAAAAGTAATAGTATCTCAAAAGAAGTCCCGAAAAACAAGGAAGGAGAAGCTAGACGGTGAAAAGGTAAAAATCCAAAGATGCTAAAAACTTAGAAGAAAAGTAGAGCAAATGGTGAAAGATGTGGGTGATAATATAGATAATCTACCTTTTACTGAGAAAAAACTATCTGAAGAAAAGAGGAGAAAGATTATTCAGGAAATCATAGTTAGTCAATCCCATGAAATATTGGACTTTCTCTCAGCAGATTTGAGGTAAAAAGGATCGACAATTGAGAATTAACCTCAACTCACTCAAAGGTTTATATTTCAGGTAATCATAGTTGGTCAATCCTATGACGCTCCAAAGAAAAAATCGGACTCTCTCTCTCTCTCATAAAAAATGAGGCAAAGAGGATCAGGTCTCCCATAGAGAGTTGACAACTGAGAATAAACATAAGAAGAAAAAGTGTTCCCCGTCTTCTAATACACATTGGAATCCAAGTCATACTTCAGTCAAAGGAACTTTAATTCAGAATCTTGCGAATAAGGTTAACAACACCAAGACATTTACATATTTCGAGGACAAACACATCGGCGAAATAAACCTCGAAAGTAAAGACATTTCAAAAGATACCATTACTTTTCCGAAAAACTAGAAAGAAAAAGCTAGACGTTGAAAAGGAAAGTAGTCACCATCTTACTCCAAAGTTGCTAGAAGAAAACACTGAAACGATCTGTATTATGCAATTTACAATGCCGGTAATAAAATAGGTAAAATTTCAATAGACCAACAGAGTAATGTAGAAGATCTGATCAATAATAAGATAGTGGATCTTGCAATCTCTTCAAAGTACTTTCAGAGTACTTGGCACACGCGTGTAAAGTGTACTGTTTAAAGGGCTAGAACTGGTTTAAAGCTAATACAAATACATCATTGTGTTGTCCTTGGTGTGGACGTAAGATATCGTCTTAATTTTGCTGCTGTTTTAACTCAAAATTTCCTATTGGTTATACATCTACAATGCTATCATACTTTTACAAACATTTCTCAAAAACCATCAATCTTTAAAGACTTAAAACTTGAAAAAAATGCCTACAGATATAGAACAACCAGAGAAAGAAAACGAAAATCAAATGAAATGAAATAAATATAGGAATATATGTATATATGTAAGTAGTACGTAGCTGACATTGAGTAGATTTAAAAGGAAATATTTCAATATGAATGAGAGCATAAGGAAACGAAACTAAATAAAATTGTATGTAAGTAAAGTACTTAACACATATATGTGAATGTAAAAAATCTTGACAAATTAATTGAAATGTCCTTTACAGCAATTAATCCATTTACTGCATTTAACTTGTCATACATCTATCTCTCATCTATATCATATCTAGTTTTTTCTTTATGCAAATCTTAAAAGTATTGTCTTCTTGCAAAGTTATAGTTTTTGTTATGCAGAAAGAATTTGCCTTTAGGAGTCTTCTTTTTAAATTAATTGAAGTATTTAGTGTATTTTTTTTTGCTGCTGTTATTATTTTTCTTTGAAAATTTTATCGGTCAATAAATTTTGTGTTTCATTTAGTTTTTTTTTCATTTTCTTTTTAGGAATTTGTATCTTTTGAGATAAAGTGCATTTAGATAGACATAAAGTGTTTTAAAAAGAATTTTAAAAATTATGTCATAAATAAATGAAGAATATGAATTTCTAAAAAGATGCAATTAAATGGAACAATGAGAGTGATATTAAAGAAAGGTAGAAGTTAAAAAAGTAATAGCAACAAAAAAGGATTTGACTTTGTCTACATCCCCTTGGAAACGTATAGGATCAATTGTAATTCCCTTTATTTGTAAGAATAAGTGAAAAGAATTGATTTTTTAATATCCTTCCAAAAAGGTAGAAATAGAAGCTTTTTTGTCAAGGAGTTGGTATCCTTTATGCTAAGCAGACGATCTTCTTTCAATTGCTTACTTTGGTTCAACTTTTCCGCGTCAGTAGGAAGCCTGTGTCTTCCGACTTTCAAGCAGATATAACATATTCTATCAGAAAACTCGTTTGGGTGGTGCAATTCCAACAAAGGAGTCTTTCGACCATTACTGAAGCTCGATCACAACACAGTTTTAATTTTTCTTTTGGATCTACGATCCCTTCCACTCCACTATAATAATGTCCGTCTATCTTGACTAATCTTTCAACAATTCCTTCGTTAATGAGCTTCGCCTACGTTGATGTTTTAATTTTTGAGTCTATTTTGTTCTCAAATTTTAGCATGTACAGACGGACTAACCACACGGTGAATGCATACATGGACTGGCTAACTTACATACTTAGGGGAACTGTTGACAAGCCCTTGGCACTGTATTCAACCAACTGGTCCATGTTACATCAGATCTGAAGAAAGAAACTAAGACCACTATAAGACCTACTATGCGGTTCTTTGCCAGAGTAAAGACTATAAGAATTGAAGCCACAAACATCGATCTGACTGAGACAGAAGCCCTAACAACTAATATACCGGGTTCATCTAATATATGATATAAAAATATACAATTTATTATAAAGAAATCACATAACATATAAATATTTAATTAATTTACAACTAACCGTAATACGTCCAATGACAAAAAAATATTCAAAATTGAAAAATAAATTTCATAAAAATTACAACCAATAATGGCAGTAAATTAGTTTACATGTATCAAATTAACAGTTCTATAATACCTTTACAATTAATTTACTCATATGCAGGGCACAAAATTAAAATTATGAGAAAAAACGAAAACCATAGGAAAATATGCAGAAATTGAATTTATAATGATATAATAATCTATAGTTATGAAATAGACGAATATTTAGTGCACTTTGCTAACAAATATCTAAAATATAAGTAAGCCTAAAGCTATGCTATGGATTTTTAAACATATACCAAACAGACAGGTATTTTAAAGGTATGCAATACGAATTTGTATATATATACGTATGACAAAATGAATAAAACTAAAATTTTATATTTATATAACTGTTACAAAATCTAATAATAATTTACTATGCCAATGTAATGGCATAATTTTACGCAAAAAAAAAACATAATTTTGTCCAATTATTAATAAATTGCAAATTGAATATTGAAATTATTTTATTTAATATTAGACAGCAACAACAAGCAATACATTTTATGATAATCAAAAATTATTGAATATTTAAAAAAATTCGTGGTAATTGTTTGGCTGACTGAATATTATATTGTATTTTTAAATATTTACACGTTTATTGAGTTAGTTTTTTTCCCTTTTAATCTAGTATATTTTAGTGGTTTTTAACGATTTACATTTATATACATATGTATGTACAAATGTGTGTTTACAATGAATACATGCTAATTTCATCTGAAATCGTATTAGAAAAAATGCAGAAAATTATTCCTATATTCATGCTACAATAAATACTGTTTATTTAAATGAAGCATACTTTTAGTTGTTTATTTTCTTTAGTGGACAAAAAACTATGAATAATTTTGTGAAACTAAGGCAAAAAGGACAAATCGCTAGAATAAGTAGATAGAAGTGAAGAATACAAAGCTAACAAACTAACTAATTAACTAACTAACTAACTAACTAACTAACTAACTAACTAGCTAGCTAACTAACTAACTAACTAACTAACTAACTAACTAACTAACTAACTAACTAACTAACTAACTAACTAACTAACTAACTAACTAACTAACTAACTAACTAACTGACTAACTAACTAACTGACTAACTAACTAACTGACTAACTAACTAACTAACTAACTAACTAACTAACTAACTAACTAACTAACTAACTAACTAACTAACTAACTAACTAACTAACTAACTAACTAACTAACTAACTAACTAACTAACTAACTAACTAAATAACTAACTAACCAGCTTACTCACAAACTAACTACGTAATTAATTAATTACTAACTACAACATATAGTCTAGACTTTGGTCAAATATTTGCTTTGGACTTTAGTCTACTCTATAACCTAGTATCTAGTCTATTTTATAATAGTCTAGTTTCAAGTCTAATCTTTAGTCTAGTCCTTAGTCTACTCTATAGCGTTGTCTGTAGTCTAGTCTATATACTAGTCTATAGTATAGTCTATAGTCTAGTCTATAGTCTAGTCTATAGTCTAGTCTATAGTCTAGTCTATAGTCTAGTCTATAGTCTAGTCTATAGTCTAGTCTATAG
>NC_060954.1:53416654-53420620 GCF_022045245.1 Lucilia cuprina
GTTCTAGTTCAGTTCTAGTTCAGTTCTAGTTCAGTTCTAGTTCAGTTCTAGTTCTAGTTCAGTTCTAGTTCAGTTCTAGTTCAGTTCTAGTCCAGTTCTAGTTCAGTTTTAGTTCAGTTCTAGTTCAGTTCTAGTTCAGTTCTAGCTCAGTTCTAGTTCAGTTCTAGTTCAGTTCCAGCTCAGTTCTAGTTCAGTTCTAGTTCAGTTCTAGTTTAGTTCAATTCAATTCTAAGTTCAGTTGAATTCTCGTGCGGTTCAGTTCTGTACTTCTCTGGTGCAGTTCTAGCTCAATTCTGGTTCAGTTTTAGTTCTGCCTTTAGTTGAACTCTCGTTCGGTTCAGCCTTGTACTATTCCATTTCTAGTAGATTAAAATGTGAACACTATCTGGTCTTTAACATTCACTAAACCTAGAAGTACAGTCTGTACTACAGTTGGACTAAACTCTAGGTCTGCTCTATGTATCAAAATGTCTTAAATAAATTTAAAATATATTATATATAATATTTTCATTCCTTCCTTTTTTGAATTAATTAAACAATTAATTAACATTCTTATCGCCAATAATGTGAGTAAATAATAACTTAATGACTTTACAATATTTGATCCTTGAAAAAAAGCTTCATTACACATCACCTCTGCACAATCATTTGTAGTTTTTGTATATACAAATGAAATCAAATGTGTAAAGAGAAAAAGAATGGAGAAAATAACATGATACTTTTGTTTAAATTTAACAATATTCTTGGAATATACATACGAACACTGAAAGGCGAATAATATTAAAAAAGTAATACACAAACTGAAAAGAAGTGAAAAAATTTAATTAACTGCAAACTGTAAATAATCCAATATCAAACATTTCACTTTAATTAGGGAAATACAACATTTGTCAATATTGTAAAAGTAAATAAATATGTTGCCAAAAAAATATGAACAGTTTAAATATAGCGTATTAAAATAATAAGTCAGATTGGAAAGGAATTAAAAATTTTTGATCCAAAATCGGTTTCGTTTTAATAATTTATATCAAATAGAAACATTTATAAAATATATATATATAATCAGTTCGTTGCCACGATTTTATTATTATTATCAACACAAAAGCAAATAACCTCCCCAACTATGATGCTGTTGTGTTTAATAAAGCATTATAATAATTTGTTGCATAATTATAGGGGTTGTAAGACAATAATTACCTGTGTGTGCAATGGTATTTGTTTAAATACATTTTTCATATTCTTTATTTAAATGAATATTACATGTTGCATCATAACGTTGCATATTGCATCACATATTGTAACACATTCACTTCAACACCCAGCCATACATACACACATACATACCTACATATCAACTTATGATGCAAAACGTAATACGATGATAAATGAAAATAAATGCGAATATTTTACCCTAGAGCATAAAATTAATTAAAATTCACATTGTGTATTGATGTAATGAAAATTCCAAAAAAAAAGAAGAAATCAATAATGATTTAAAAGAAATGTAAGAAATACAAGAAAATAGCGAAGGATACAAAAATATTGTTTGAAATGAAATTTAAGAAAGAGAAAAGGTTAAAATTGTTTTAAAATTAACAATTTATTTAAGAAATTTCTTAAAATTTACTTATATTCAATGCTAGTTGTAAAAAACTTTAAAAATTATTAATTTTATCTCATTTGCTCCCTCATTAACACTTCTCTCTCTCTCTCTCTCTTAGAGGATTTATACAGTTTATATATAAACCATAGCATAACTTTAGGCATATTAGCTTATCTCTACATTAGGGATTTGTTTGTTTATAAAATTCCTCTTATTTTTTATTATATAACAACAATGATAATAGCATTTATTTATTATTAAATAAATTAGTA
Source organism: Lucilia cuprina (assembly GCF_022045245.1). NCBI lineage: Eukaryota > Metazoa > Arthropoda > Insecta > Diptera > Calliphoridae > Lucilia > Lucilia cuprina. Next base: position 53,418,530 of record NC_060954.1, read on the forward strand.
ATTACACTAGCCAACAACATTTTTAAAACCTTTTCATAATTTACTTAGCTAAGCAGAGCTTGAAAGAAATCATAAAACTTTTCTACGACGAAAAAAAATTTAATAAAAAATGAAGTTGTCTTTAAGCTATTGAAACGTTTCAAATATGACTTGATTTCTTCAACGGATCTCGATTGCATGGAGAAGTTTTAAGACCATAATCGGACTCAGTGTAGCCAAACTTCTCAAACGTTTTATTAAGACTCTGATATGTTAAAGAAAATCAGATTTGAATTTTAATTCATTTAGAAGACTAAAATATAAAATAAAATATAAACCAGGATATTTCCTTCAGGGAATTCACAATAGAATATACATAAATGATCATATAGTAATCCAACTTAATCCAATAATATTTCCGAAATTACAAAGCATATAAATCAGTACTTAATACACCTTGATCAGGACAAAACCAATACTAATGGCTTAATGTGTGAGACAGTAGACAGTACAGATCAAATTCTACGACCGATTGATACCAGCAGCGACCTGTAGATTACAAGATTTACATGGACGGACGGACGGACATATCTTAATCGACTCGGAACATAAGAACAAACCCACTAAAGTGGTGTAGGGTTTAAAAATCAATAGACAGACAACTATCAAATATTAACCTGGTATTTCCTTAACACTGGAAGAAGTGGTTAAACCAAGTTCTGTCGTGCGTTCTTGATCAAGACGCGTAGTGTTTGATCACTCATTGGTATCTGTTGAGACTGCAAAATCACAGAAAGATCATTTTCATACTTACATATATCTCTTTCGTTTTTAGTCAAGGAATTCTATCATCAAGGGCATCAAATAGGGGGAGTGGCATAGGAGAAGAGTGGTCGATAATACCACGACTAATAAAACCACAGATAGGTTAGCGGTTAGAGCTCTAGTCTGGTACACAGGAGGTGGAGACTTAGATTCCCACCTGATGCACTGGTTAATAAGCAAACAACACGCTAACTAACTAACTAACTAACTAACTAACTAACTAACTACCTTACTAACAACCTAACTAACTAACTTACTAACTAATAAACTTTAAACAGATTCTACTTTTACTTTTAACAGATTCTAGTAAAATTCCAAATTATATAAACTTCAATGTTTCTATGGTTAGTATTTGCAACGGTCATATTTTGGATAACAAAATTCTATGGAGTCTAAAATTAAGGCCCTTATTTTGAAAATCAGCTTGATTTGTTATAACCTTGATCACTATACATCTACAACTTTCATCTCGCTCTCATACAACTTTATAAATAATTAGGATTAGAATAATATTTAGGATAACCTTCAGGCCTTATATGGGTTAAATCTCGAATAACAAAACCAATATTCCTTCAAATTCTGTGGCCCCTTATTTCGAAAATCAGCCTATACAACTAACTAAGTAACTACCTACGTAACGAATGTTTATTGACCATGATTGATACTGAACTGATTTTTTTTATATAACAACTAGGGACAAACTTTAACCATTCGGTCTCTATTGTACTTTTAACAGATTCTAATAAACTTCCAGATTATATAAACTTCATTGGTTCTAAGGTTAGTATTTGAAACGGTTATATTCTGAATAACAAAATTAAAATTCTGTGGAGTCCAAAGTTAAAGTCCCTATTTCGAAAATCATTTGTGATATGTTATAACCTTGATCACTATACATCTACAACTTTTATCTAGCTCTCATACAACCTAATTAGGATTAGAGTAATTTTTAGGTTAACCCTTAGTCTTCAAGCTTACCCCGATTTGGCATCTAACGAACTTTTAACAGATTCTTATAAAGTTCCAGATTATATAAACTTCATTGTTTCTAAAGTATCGATGGGTTATATCTCGGATAACAAAACCAATATTCATTCAAATTCTGTGTAATCCAAAATTAAAGCCCCCTTATTTCGAAAATCATATAATCTTGATCATTTTATATATAAATTATCTAAAGAGTGAGATCGAAAAATTCTTAACACACGTTTTTCATTACATTTTTCAACCAAAGTATTATTTGATTTTTTTTTTTTGATCAAGTTACCTTTGAAAAACATGTCAGTT
>NC_060954.1:53420720-53425010 GCF_022045245.1 Lucilia cuprina
TATCTATCTATCTATCTATCTATCTATCTATCTATCTATCTATCTATCTATCTATCTATCTATCTATCACAAGTTAAATCTTGAAGCATCAAAACGCCCTGATTTTCATTATTTTGGCACTAATAAGTAGTGCGGAAAAAAGGCAATTTCCACAATTTTTATATTATTAAATATTTGTTTAGAGCTCTCTTTACAAAACTGTTTAATTCTATTAAATACTTCAGGACATTTTTGTAAAACAACATGTGTATTTGTATTTATGTTAAAATTGACAAATTACATTAAACTTAATTTGATGAATATTCAATTGCTGCAATAATTAGCAATAAAATATATAACAATTTTATCTATTTCCTTACGATCAAACTACATAATTTCGAAAAACAGCATGCCAATTAGTTGAAATAGATAAGTAAACATAAATTATATCAACTTACATATGTTTAAAACAAACCTTTAATAGGAATAAAATAAAAACCAGAAATAATATTGTATGTATTTGATAATTAAAACTCTACATGCTTCATAAAAACGTTTGTTTTATTTCCTATTATTATTATTATTATTATTATTGCCAATAAATAAATACGTGTATGTTTATAAATATTTATTTATAACAAATGAATAAATAATAAAAATGTTGTTAATTAATTAGAAACCATAAACATAAACCTAAAAACAAGATGAACTTAAGAAAGAATAAAACGTGAACTTTATGCCACAAAACGCCTAGAAGTATAACAAAAACAACAACAACAAATTATTAATACATATTATTAAACATATACAAATGTACATACATATGTATAGAACAATGTCTTCTTGTCTAAATCAATTTATCTGTCATGAAATGTTTAACATACGAACCGACATAAAATACTTGTTGTCAATACTGTCATACACAATACACTTGAATATATGTAGTTACAGATATTTGTATGTGTATGTATGTGTGTATGTACTTTCATATGTTTATAGACGAATGCATAAATAATCGTGTGTCACTTACATTTATCGATATATATTTCTTAGTGCCCTATAGGTCATAGAGTCGAAACTTTGGTAATCGAAACATTGTTATATACATATATTAATATCAGCTCAATTTTGGTAAAACTTGGGCTCTTGGACCGAAGATCTACCAAAATCGAGAGTTTGATTTGATTGTAATAACAAATAATTTTCAAGGAATTTTTTCTTACTTCCATAATTTTTTCAAAATTTTTAGACAAAAAAATCGACTTTCTCTAAGAGACGATATACTTTAGGGGATATGGACTATTATGGACCGATCATTCAAACATTTGAGAAAGAAAATTTTGATTCCCATAAAACATGCTGGCTTCAAATTTCATTTATTTTTAAGTCAGTTATGTGGTGTAACATTATTTTCATAAGTTAATTCTTTATATATGAGGACTTGGATCCAATATGAAGCGATTCTCATATAATTTGAGAGAGAAATTTTGGTTTCCATAAAACTTTTTTATATTGAATGTCATCCCTATATAGATTTTTTCAAGACAGTTAAGAATATCTTTTTTTGAAATTCGGTCATATTTATGTATATGGGTGCTTGGATCCAATATGGACCTGTCTTCATGATATATAAGAGAGTGAATTTAGTTTCTATAAAAGATGTTTCTAACGTATTTTATTGACATTTTTAAATCAGTAATGAGCTATAAAGTTATTTTTTTATAGATAATCTTATCATAAGGTTGTGTATCCAGTATGAACCGATCCTCACGATCGGTCATCACATGCCGTGACTTTAATTCTTGTGAAATTTGTGCCTGTCGAATTTCAAATAATTATTTGTAAGTCAGATTTGAGTGCTAAAGACATTTTCAGGCCTATTCTGAGTAAAAAATTCCTGGGGAGTTTCTTCCCTCACTTATACGTAAATCATGCGAAAGAGAATAAACTTCCGGGGTATTATTGTTCATAATTGGTCAGTATATGAAGGGGACCTTATATGTTGGTAGGGTAAATTATGCACTGATCTTCAAGAAATTCAGGTTTTGATTCTAAAGATCTTGTTCATATAAAATTTGAAGAATGTACAGGTATTTGGAAGTAAAAGTTGAAACCACATTCGGCACTTTCGGGAAATTTATATGGACGAGTATAGTCCGATATCTGAGCCATATTTACTTTATAGTTTCGTGTAAAATTCCATCACAATTTTGCTGTCTATTCGACTATTTATGGATATTTAAACTATATTCGGGATTTCATTTGTAAAGAGGACCGATTTTTTCCGTTTTCAAGATCAATTCTTTCTGATGAAGTATGGTCCGATAACCAAGCCATATTTTACTGTATAATTTTGAGAAATATTTCATTGAAATTTAAGCTGATTCCAGAAGTAATTTGTAAAGTGGACCGATATTGCCTAATCTCAATACCAAAGCTCTTTTCAAACTACTTACATTGAACGAATTTTAAGGGAATGTTATGACTCTTGATATCGGGAACCACTAGTGTAGAGGCTCTACCATAATAAATAAACTAAATAATATATTTTTGGATATTGGGTATAAATTTGAGTATATTTTGAAAGGGGTCTGGGTAGGTCGATCTTGTTTTTAATAATTTTTTCGATTAATAAATAATTATATTAACATATGAAAGATGGACGGATGGACAAACAGACAGATTGATGAATGGATGGTCATAGCAAACCCGTTTTAGAATCTTATAAAGATTCAGGATGGTTTAATAGATCTATGTTTTTATAGGTCGATCTGATTTCTTCATTTATATTAGATTAATGCAGAAGTAATATCAAATTACAGACAGACAGCCAGATGGACTTTGCTAAGACATTGTTTTAGTCTCTAAAAAGGACCCAAGATTTCAAGAATCTACAACTATATATCAAGGAGTTACAACTGATAATAACTATATATATTATTGTCCTTTAACATGAAGATAAAACCAACTGATGAAATTACTAGCGAATAGTAACCAATTTGGTGGCAAATTAGAATTGAAGTATAACTTTAACAAAACCGGGTATAAACAAAATATTCTTCTTCATATAAGAAAACATATCGAAACACATACAAATTCTCAAAAATAACCTATTTTGGACTTCTATTGTTGTTATGTTAAATTGAGAATCAAATTGAAAAGTTTGTACTTAGGTTTGTTTGGTTGGTTGATTAAATACTATAGAGTTTGGTATGTCGGATGGTGGGGGATGGTTTAGGGGGGTGAATGAGTTAAAGTATACACATCATGCAACGTGACACTAAGACCACAAATTAATGTACATCATGTTACTGCTGGATAGAGTGTTTTAATAAGAAACGTCAATTAAAATTATGTACAAATATAGATTATTGTATAGACTTAGTTGGTACAAAGATAAAGGCAAATAAAACCCTTTGATTCCATATATATAATTGAGACTTTTTAAATATATTTTACAAATTTTCGGGGAAATTTTTGAAGAATTGACAAAATGAATAATATAAGTCTATTCAGATTAAAGTTTATGAAAATGATAATATGAGAAACTTAAAGGTCCTGTATAGGATTTCTCTCTGCCCGATAAAAGATGTGGGAATATACCGCAAATTATTACCTCTTTTATCAATAACCTATATTAAGTATTAAATACGATATATTTAATAAATATAAAGTCTATTTATATGTAAAAGTTCATGTGCACAATGTGGTTTATTATAATAAATATGGTCTATTAAAAACGTCTATATATATAAACGTATACTTTGTAAATACATGTGAATATTTTCAAACTTAATATGTGGTTGATTTTAAAATAAATTTTATTGTGGTTTGCAGTAAATTGTCTTTAATGAGGTATTACAATAACAACGACAATAGTAACTATTATTACATCATATTAAACATATAAAAATTAACAATAAAATAATTTGTTGTTGGCAAGTATTAATAAATTAATACTGTTATTAACACAGAGCCTACTTGAGTCAGAAAGACATATAGAGACAGTTCTTCATTCAGTCAATTATGAGTAGATTCATAGACAAGTGATTCATAACGAACGATAGAAGTTGATTTTCATTATCAATTATATCAAAATTTTGAAATTTCAGAATCAGAAATTTATTGTTTTTATAAGTATTAATCGACTTTCATGTAGATTTTTAAAGGGGAATTTGTATAGGGGCTGTGGTCAAATGATACTTTATCACTAGTGATGAAATTTTGAACCCTTTTCGGAAACCCTTCCATTAACGTTTTTATAGTGCTTTCTGTCACTTTGCTCGAACATGTAGTCCATCTCCGTTTAAA
>NC_060954.1:53425110-53436972 GCF_022045245.1 Lucilia cuprina
TGTCTAGTCTATGTCTAGTCTATGTCTAGTCTATGTCTAGTCTATGTCTAGTCTATGTCTAGTCTATGTCTAGTCTATGTCTAGTCTATGTCTAGTCCATGTCTAGTCCATGTCTAGTCTATGTCTAGTCTATGTCTATGTTCTTTTAACTTTTTACTTAATATTATCAATAGATAACAAAATTGTTGTAAACAATAATGATTCTTACACAAAATTTATAACGAAAGATGTTTAAAATTTTATTCATGAAAATGCGATATAAAATTTATAAATAAAATGTTATTTAATGCATAAATTAATGGAAATTGGAAACATATTATTTCTATTATTTAAAACCTAAAAAGAATTTAAAAAAACATAAAATTTATTTTCATTTCTCTTGCCAAATTTAGTCTGTATGCGTAATTTGTAACACTTTTAATACAAAATTATATTTTTTGAAATTGAAAATTTATCTCCAAATTTATTTCTACTTGACATCAATTGTTATCGGGTTTTAGTGGTTTTTTTTACAGATGAAACGTTTCTTCTGCTTCGCATTCATTTATATTAAATATGTAAAACACGTTCTTGTAACCAAAATCTTTTTAAAAAGTTACTTTTGCAACCGATAAAAGCGTCTTAAGGATAAAAAACATTATCTCAAGAGTGCTGTCTGTAGTATGTGGCTTTATCATACACATGACGCTTAATCCTAAAAAACAATTTTGGATTTCGTTTTACTTCTTGTTTTTTTGTTGTACAAAAAGTTGAAATCAACAATTATTTTATGGGAAATCAATTTGTTCACGTTTATTATGTGGCTGAGACAGAGTCGATATTTGTTGAATAAATTCAAATATGTGTATATTATGTGGAAAAAGCATGAGTGTGTGTTTGAAGTATCAGTGAAATCCTTCAGATACTTAAAAGACAACATTTAATCAAATTATAGGATCATGTGGTATTTTTAGTCATTGAGCTTAAGTCAATAGAAATTAAACGTTATTGCGGTGGTGTTCAATTTGAAACAGACGCTTTTTTTAACGATTTTATTTAGTAGTTAATGTGTGGAAATAAATTGAGAAATTACAATTTTATTTAAAGAATTACCCAGAGTAATATTGAATGTTTAAAGCTTCACATATGAAGAAAATATATAGCATTACGCCTTTTTCAACTCATACTGAAAATAAGACCAGACATAGACTAGACATAGACTAGACATAGACTAGACATAGACTAGACATAGACTAGACATAGACTAGACATAGACTAGACATAGACTAGACATAGACTAGACATAGACTAGACATAGACTAGACATAGACATAGACATAGACTAGACATAGACTAGACATAGACTAAATTTTTCTGTGTGTAGGAGACACATTTAAAGTAAAACCATTAGATGATCAAATCATCTTCTAAATTATTTTCTATTAAAAAACAATAAGTTTTTTTATGATAAGAATCTAAAATTAGTAATTTTCGGCAACACTTTGAAGTTCCGTTTTTTTATTTTATCCTAATTTTGTTTCAAAGAAGATAAGAATTTATTTTCACAGAATTTTAAGTGATTACAAGACAAACTTTTGAAATTTATTATATAAATGGAATTTTTAAAATTCAAAAGTTTATAAACAAGTAGGTTACAAACAAATATTATTCGGCCTTTGAAACTGGAACAGAAGTTATTAATAATAAAATAGAACAAATAAATATTTAATAATGATATGACCTTATTATAATAATATAATCAAAAGTGTGTACTTCTATATTAAGCACCTGAGAAATTTTCAATTCTTTCAATAAAGAAATTCCTTAACATTATTAATCAAATGCAGGACAATTTCAAACAAAAAACGACCAAATCAAAAACAAGATGAAAAAAAAACATTTTTACAAACCCAAAACAATTCTGTCAGAACCAGACCATACATGGCTTGACATGAAATTTCTAGAGCTTATTTGGTTGGCCATCTCCTTTTCGACATCTTTATAATGGTGTTCTTTTAGGAAACAATCATATAAATAACAACAAAGCCAATCCATTGGCTCCGAACATGTGAGCTGTGCAATAGACAGGACCAAAGTTTCATTGCTCATGTTCCATGACGACATTAGAAAGGTTTTGTATTCACACAGGGGAGTTTAACAATATGTGCATTTCAAAATTTCAATTAGAAAGGAAATTTATAAAACAAAGTAATTAAAGACTGACTTGCTTGTTTTTAATAATTTGCACCTTTAATTTTTATCAAGACTGTTTTGGCACTAATATTTGACAATGATTTTGGCCAAAAAAATTAAATTAATATAGAGAAAACTTCATAAGAAACCAAATAACTGACGATGAATCAAAACCAAAATGTTGCGTGTTTTTCGAAAACAAATCATCATCTAAACAGCAACAACAAGAACCACATTTCATCAACAACAACTACAATATAAAAAATTGACATTTTTCATTTGGCGAAATGTTTTTACGAATAGAAAAAATATTTTAGAAGAATTGAGAATTGTGTCAAAACTTAGTTGAAATGTTGTTTCTAATGGAATCAAGCAGAGCTGAAACTTTTCATAGTTTAACAAAAAATGTTCATTAGGGTGGCATTGTTTAAAAACTATAGACCTAAACTTGGGCTCTTTAAGAAACATAAAAGTGCATTTTCTCGAAAACTATACGAGATAGCGCTTATATAATGAAAATCCGTGATCAATAAAAAGCTGATTTTTTGAGTAAAAAGATAAAAGTGCGTTTTTCTCTAAAACTATAAGAGATAGAGCTAAAACAATGAAAATCTGTGATCACTTCTAAATCCCATTAAAAAGTGATTTTTTGAGTAAAACATAAAAGTGCGTTTTTGTCGTAAACTATAAGAGCTAGAGCTTCAATAATGCAAATCTTTGATCACTTTTAAATTCCATCAAAAAGTGATTTTTAGAATGAAAACAAAAAAGTGCATTTTTCTCGAAAACTATAAGAGATATAGGTAAAACAATGAAAATCTGTAATCACTTCTAAATTCCACAAAAAAGTGATTTTTTGAGTGAAACTATAAACTATAAATCCCATAAAAAAGTAATTTTTTTTTGAGTAAAAACATAAAACAACGAAAATTTGTGATGACTTCTAAATTCCATCAAAAAGTGATTTTTTGAGTGAAAATATAAAAGTGCGTTTTTCTCGTAAACTATAAGAGATAGAGCTAAAACAATGAAAATCTGTGATCACTTCTAAATTCCATCAACAAGTGATTTTTTGAGTGAAAACAAAAAAGTGCGTTTTTCTCGAAAACTATAAGAGATAGAGCTAAAACAAAGAATATTTGTGATCATTTCTAAATTCCATAAAAAAGTAATGTTTTTGAGTGAAATTATGAAAGTGCGTTTTTCTCGCAAACTATAAGAGCTAGAGCTTCAATAGCGAAAATCTGTGATCATTTTTAAATTCCACCAAAAAGTGATTTTTAGAGTAAAAACAAAAAAGTGCAGTTTTCTAGAAAACTATAAGAGATACAGCTAAAACAATGAAAACCTGTGTTCACTTCTAAATTCCACAAAAAGTGATTTTTTTAGTGAAAACACAGAGATAAACGATAAGAGATAATTTGTGATCACTACTAAATTCCATCAAAAAGTGATTTTTTGAGTGAAAATATAAAAGTGCGTTTTTCTCGTAAACTATAAGAGATAGAGCTAAAACAATGAAAATCTCTGATCACTTCTAAATTCCATAGAAAAGTGATTTTTTGAGTGAAAACCCAAAAGTGCGTTTTTTTTCGAAAACTATAAGAGTTAGAGCTAAAACAATGAAAATCTGTGATCACTTCTAAATTCCATAAAAAAGTGATTTTTTGAGTAAAAACATAAAAATCTAATTTTCTCAAAAACTATAAGAGATAGAGCTAAAACAATGAAAATCTGTGATCACTTCTAAATTCCATCAAAAAGTGATTTTTTTGAGTGAAATTATAAAAGTGCGTTTTTCTCGAAAACTATAAGTAATAGAGCTAAAACAATGAAAATCTGTGATTACTTCTTAATTCCATAGAAAAGTGATTTTTTGAGTGAAAACATAAAAGTGCGTTTTTTTTCGAAAACTATAAGAGTTAGAGGTAAAACAATTTAAATCTGTGATCACTTCTAAATTCCATCAAAAATGATTTTTTGAGTGAAAACTATAATAAAGCTAAAATAATGAAAATCTGTGATCACTTCAAAATTCCATAGAAAAGTAATTTTTTGAGTGAAAACATAAAAGTGCGTATTTCTCGTAAACTATAGAAATAGAGCTTAGATAATGAAAATCTGTGATCACTTCTAAATCCCATCAAAAAGTGATTTTTTGAGTGAAAACATAAAACTACGTTTTCTCGTAAACTATAAGAGATAGAGCTAAAAGAGTGAAAATCTGTGATCACTTCTAAACTCCATCAAAAATGATTTTTAGAGTGAAAACAAAAAAGTGCATTTTTCTCAAATAAATAAGAGATAGAGCTAAAACAGTGAAAATCTGTGATCACTTCTAAATTCCATCAAAAAGTGATTTTTTGAGTAAAAACATAGAAATCTAATTTTCTCAAAAACTATAAGAGATAGAGCTAAAACAATGAAAATCTGTGATCACTTCTAAATTCCATCAAAAAGTGATTTTTTTTGAGTGAAATTAATAAAGTGCGCTTTTCTCGAAAACTGTAGGTAATAGAGCTAAAACAATGAAAATCTGTGATCACTTCTAAATTCCATTAAAAAGTGATTTTTTTGAGTGAAAACATAAAAGTCAATTTTTCTCGAAAACTATAAGAGATAGAGCTAAAACAATTAAAATCTGTGATCACTTCTGCATTCCATAAAAAGGTGATTTTTTGAGTAAAAACATAATAGTCCCATTTTCTCGAAAACTATAAGGGATAGAGCTTAAATAATGAAAATCTGTGATCACATCTAAATTCCATCAAAAAGTGATTTTTTTGAGTAAAAACAGAAAAGTCCAATTTTCTCAAAAACAATGAAAATCTGTGATCACTTCTAAATTCCATCAGAAAGTGAAAGTGCGTTTTTCTCGAAAACTATAAGAGATAGAGCTAAAAAAATGAAAATCTGTGATCACTTCTAAATTCCATAAAAAAAGTGGTTATAAGAGTGTAAACATAAAAGTGCGTTTTTCTCGTAAACTATAAGAGATAGAGCTTAACTAACGAAAATCTGTGATCACTTCTAAATTCCGTCAAAAAGTGATTTTTTGAGTGAAAACATAAAAGTGTTTTTTTCTCGAAAACTATAAAAGATAGAGCTTAAATAATGAAAATCTGTGATTACTTCGAAATCCCATAATAAAGTGATTTTTTGAGTGAAAACATAAAAGTGCGTTTTTCTCGTAAACTATAAAAGATAGAGCTAAAACAATGAAAATCTGTGATCACTTCTAAATTCCATAAAAAAGTGGTTATAAGAGTGTAAACATAAAAGTGCGTTTTTCTCAAAAACTATAAGAGATAGAGCTGAAATACTGAAAATCTGTGATCACTTCTTAATCCCATCAAAATGTGATTTTTAATGAAATTATAAAAGTCCCATTTTCTCGAAAACTATAAGAGATAGAGCTAAAACAACGAAAATCTATGATCACTTCTAATTACGTCAAAAAGTGATTTTTTGAGTGAAAACATAAAAGTCCACTTTTCTCGAAAACTATAATAGATAGAGCTAAAACAATGAGAATCTGTAATCACTTCTAAATTCCGTCAAAAAACGATTTTTGAGTGAAAACATAACAGTGCGTTTTTCTCGTAAACTATAAGAGATAGAGCTTAACTAATGAAAATCTGTGATCACTTCTAAATTCCATAAAAAAGTGGTTATAAGAGTGTAAACATAAAAGTGCGTTTTTCTCAAAAACTATAAGAGATAGAGCTAAAACAATGAAAATCTGTGATCACTTCTAAATTCCATCAAAAAGTGTTTTTTTTGAGTGAAAACATAAAAGTCAATTTTTCTCGTAAACTATAAGAGATAGAGCTAAAACAATGAAAATCTGTGATCACTTCTAAATTCCATAAAAAAAGTGCGTTTTTATCGTAAACTATAAAAGATAGAGTTTAAATAATGAAAATCTGTGATCACTTCTAAATTCCATCATTTTTGGAATGAAAACATAAAAGTCCATTTTTCTCGAAAACTATAAGAGATAGAGCTGAAATAATGAAAATCTGTGATCACTTCTAAATTCCATAAAAAAGTGATTTTTGAGTGAAAACATAAAAGTGCGTTTTTCTCGTAAACTATAAAAGATAGAGTTTAAATAATGAAAATCTGTGATCACTTCTAAATTCCATCATTTTTGGAATGAAAACATAAAAGTCCATTTTTCTCGAAAACTGTAAGAGATAGAGCTTAAATAATGAAAATCTGTGATCACTTCTAAATTCCATCAAAAAGTGATTTTTTGAGTAAAAACATAAAAGTTCCATTTTCTCAAAAACTATAAGACTTAGAGCTAAAACAATGAAAATCTGTGATCACTTCTTAATCCCATCAAAAAGTGATTTTTAGAGTGAAAACAAAAAAGTGCATTTTTCTCGAAAACTATAAGAGATAGAGCTAAAACAATAAAATTCTGTGATCACTTCTAAATTCCATAAAAAATTGATTTTTTGAGTGAAATTATAAAAGTGTGTTTTTCTCGAAAACTATAAGAGATAGAGCTAAAACAATGAAAATCTGTGATCACTTCTAAATTCCATAAAAAAGTGATTTTTTGAGTAAAAACATAAAAGTCCCATTTTCTCGAAAACTATAAGGGATAGAGCTTAAATAATGAAAATCTGTGATCACATCTAAATTCCATCAAAAAGTGATTTTTTTGAGTAAAAACAGAAAAGTCCAATTTTCTCAAAAACAATGAAAATCTGTGATCACTTCTAAATTCCATCAGAAAGTGAAAGTGCGTTTTTCTCGAAAACTATAAGAGATAGAGCTAAACAGTGAAAATCTGTGATCATTTCTAAATTCCATCAAAAAGTGATTTTTTGAGAGAAAACATAAAAGTCAATTTTTCTCGTAAACTATAAGAGATAGAGCTAAAACAATGAAAATCTGTGATCACTTCTAAATTCCATAAAAAAGTGATTTTTGAGTAAAAACATAAAAGTCCCATTTTCTCGAAAACTATAAGAGATAGAGCTTAAATAATGAAAATCTGTGATCACTTCTAAATTCCATAAAAAGTGATTTTTTTGAGTGAAAACATAAATGTGCGTTTTTCTCGAAACTATAAGAGATAGAGCTTAAATAATAAAAATCTGTGATCACTTGTTAATCCCATAAAAAAAGTGATTTTTTGAGTGAAAAAACATAAAAGTCCATTTTTCTCGTAAACTATAAGAGATAGAGCTAAAATAATGAAAATCTATGACCACTTCTAAATTTCATAGACAAGTGATTTATTGAGTGAAAACATAAAAGTGTGTTTTTCTCGAAAACTATAAGAGATAAATCTAAAACAATGAAAATCTGTGATCACTTCTTAATCCCATCAAAATTTTTTTTGCGTTTTTCTCGTAAACTATAAGAGCTAGAGCTAAAACAATGAAAATCTGTGATCACTTCTAAATTCCATCAAAAAGTGATTTTGTGAGTGAAAACATAAAAGTCCCATTTTCTCGAAAACTATATGAGATAGAGCTAAAATCTGTGATCACTTCTAAATCCCATAAAAAAGTAATATTTTGAGTTAAAACATATAAGTCCAATTTTCTCAAAAACTTTAAGAGTTAGATCTAAAACAATGAAAATCTGTGATCACTTCTAAATTCCATCAAAAAGTGATTTTTAGAGTGAAACATAAAAGTGCGTTTTCTCGTAAACTATAAGAGATAGAGCTAAAACAAAGAAAATCTGTGATCACTTCTAAATTCCATCACAAAGTGATTTTTGAGAATAAACATAAAAGTCCATTTTTCTCGAAAACTATAACAGCTAGAGCTAAAACAATGAAAATCTGTGATCACTTCTAAATTCCATAAAAAAGTGATTTTTTTGAGTGAAAACATAAAAGTCCATTTTTTCGAAAACTATAAGAGATAGAGCTTAAATAATGAAAATCTGTGATCACTTCTAAATCCCATAAAAAAGTGATTTTTTGCGTTCTTCTCGAAAACTATCAGTGATCACAGATTTTCATTATTTTAGCTCTAGCTCTTATAGTTTTCGAGAAAATGTGACTTTTATGTTTTTACTCAAAAAATTACTTTTTTATGGAATTTAGAAGTGATCACAGATTTTTATTGTTTTCGAGAAAAACGTACTTTTATGTTTTCACTCAAAAAATCACTTTTTTGTGGGATTTAGAAGTGATCACTGATTTTCATTGTTTTAGCTCTAACTCTTATAGTTTTTGAGAAAAGCAGGTTTTTATGTTTTTACTAAAAAAATCAATTTTTTATAAAATTTAAAAGTGATTGCAAAGTGTCATAAAATAAAGTGTCCCCCTAATGCCCATAGCTGGAGTTGACTTTGTCATTTATTGTTTGTGGTTTTCATGGTGAGTTTATTTTATTTTTGTTTCTTCTTATTGCCTATACAAGTTAAAGAATATATAGTTTTCCTATTTTCTATTGTTTTATTTATTTTTTTTGCCATCATAACCTTAATGGTAAAATTGCATGTTTTAAGTAAATACAAGTGGCCTAAAACTAAACATAGTTTTTTTTAGATTTTATGTACAACTTTAGGTGGGGATGTATTATTTGTGATGGGTCAATATTTTTGAACTTTGTTTAATGGCTACAAAAGACAAATACAATACAATAAAAGAAAGAAAAGGAGTTAAGATTTTAAAATTGATTATTTTGTGTGTCTTTTTTTATATCATTCATTTAGACTTTCATTCAGTCATTGCAGAGATTGTTCGGTGGACAACAGTTCGCAAGTGGATGTCCCAAACTAGTGAATTTTTGCTGTCTACTAAATTGGTTTTGTAACTGCAATGTAATGCTCTTAGTGTGCTACTTTTGTATACAAATGATAAACTTTAAATGTCTACTAGACTGATTACTTGGGGACACTTTGGTGACGTCAGACTTCCCGCTTTATTACATGAGAAGAGTAAAGTCACAATATTTTCTTTAAATAAGTAGGTATTTAATGACTTAAATTTATAAGTATTTGTGTTAACTCCCTAAAAAGGGATACATTAACATCTTAGAAAATTGCCGGGAACTGAGATAATTTATTGTTTGTTTTAATGCGGTGTCGATGCACATAACACGAATGTATTTGGGGGAGCGTGAAAAGGAGATATAAATAGTTGATAATTTGGAAAACTGATGAGAGAATCACATGAATTCCAATAAATTAACGGCTGTTTAAAAATGGTTTACGCTGATTGTATTGTCAAGACCCTAATTTATGAAGAACTCTGTTATAACCCTTTTTTAAAGGAAAGTAGTTTAGAATGAAATCTGCCTCTCCTCTCTTGCCTCTCTTGTAGTCTGTTAGGCATCAAGAGTAACATCCAAAGAGAAGTTGAGATAGTGGAGAGGTTTTCCCTGACACTCCAACAAACGCTATTAATGTTCTAGCTTTTTAGAGTCCACGCAATAAGATTTTTGATGAATGGATGAAATCACCGCGGAATGCCCCGATAGGAAAGCAATTCTTGAGATGGCAACAACATTTCCCAGAAACAACCAGACATTCTCAATACTAACAGACCTAGATTGTGATAACATTTAGGAAATTTGCCCAAAATTAGTGACATTTTCAGTTGCATCCTTTTGTATAAAGATCAACTATGGAATATGAATTAAGTTCCAAGTATTAACATGTCGGGTTACTCCATATTTCGGTTCCAAAGAAAAAGCTTTCGAAACACAATTCATTTAACCTGCAAATTCGAATCGAGTGACAGAGTAACCCGCTGGTAATTTTCCGAAATCATCTACTGGTATTTCCAGTAGATGATTTCCTCGATTTGGGTTTTAAACAACAGCCAACACGGAAAGTCCTGACATGTCCTGAATTGACTCCGAGGAATTGAGAAAACCTTGGAAAGTAATGAGGGCTAAGACTTAATGTCTTTTTGATATATACAAGGGTTCAGGTTGGATCTATTGCAATACTAGTATACATTAAGATACAAATATATCTTAACATGTCTGGTCAAAAGAGAGGCCTTGAATTTTTAAACGTTATCGCTTTCTCAAAAACTTGTTTGGCTTTGTTTCCATCGCTGGTGAGATTCTGATTCAGTATTATTGGGTCTGTTGTCAATGTCAAGATCTTCGAGTGATCTGGTTCTCCTTGCTTTGGATGTTAAAAGAAAGTCCGATATATCAATCGGAGTGTTCTGAGATTGATCGAATATAATGGAAGAAGTGAGTAACAGCATAGCTAACGAACACCAAATGACACAGAAGTTGAATGACACCTTCTGTGTCATTTGGTAGTTAAAAGTTATGCTGTTCTCGGTTCTAGGTTCTTCCACCTTTACTTCATCCTTATGGGATTAGATATTATTGTCTTGTGGTTTTCATACATGGATTTCAAAACTCTCACCCATATTAAAAGGATAAAATTACTTCAAGTTTCATCCGATTACATCCTTCTCTTTTATCTGCGTATGTTTGATGATGAAATTCTGGAGTTACATGAGTTTTTAAGTTTTCGGGAAACAAAGTCTTTTGTATTTGCAGCTTTCCTAAGACAAGTGATAAAATTTGCTTTAAAAATACCTTTCCTAAGTATAACCACTTCAACCTGTACAAAATAGGTCATTAATGAAAATTGCAATAAACTTTAGATCTCATTTGATTCATAAAGTTTTTTTTATAGTTTTCTACAACAAAATTGTTGTATCCTTTTGCTTACTCCCCCTCCTTTGGAAATTTTATGACACTAACAACTTGTTGTTTGTTTGTTGTTAGTATTTGATTACAATGACACTGTTTGTTTAGTAATTTTTGACTGTAGTAACCAACTTAAGTATACACTACAAATGTTATTGTAGGAAAGCATCAGAATTCTTGATCGATACAAACGTCAGCAAAATTTCCTAATTCTCTTCCCTCTATAGCGCCAAACAAATTATGGTCATTACGATTACTGGGATTTTCTTTTTTGTTGCATGTTAAATACATGGCCGGAAGATGATTTTTTATGTACTTTTTTTGCTTCCTCTCCTGTTTTGTTGGTTTTATGTTGCAAAATTATAATTTTTTTATAGAGTCAAGTATGCGGTTGTAACAGGGAAATTGGTTTAGGAAAAATTGTCATAAAAGCCAAAGTTATTAAACAAACATAAACAAATTTTATTTGCAATAATTTGTAGTGGTATTTTATATGCCAACAGAAAAACGAATATAATACAAATTAAATACAAAATGCTTAAATAAAAATTCCATGAAATAATTAGTTTTGTACGGGAAAAAACAAGAATTTTGAATTTGGGGTCATAAATGTCAAAAACATATGAGGTTTACTCAATGTAGTGATGTTTGTGGGCTATTACTGCTACTATATAATTTGCATTCATAAAATAATGATTATTTTTGTAACAGTGGGTTGGAATTTGATGTAAATGGGAAGATCTAGAGCTTAATGAGATGAAAATTATAGAAACTAACCAACCAACTAACTAACTGACTGACTGACTAACTAACTAACAAAGTAACTAACTAACTAACTAACGAACTAACTAACTAACTAACTAACAAGCTAACAAGCTAACTAACTAACAAACTAACTAACTAACTAACAAGCTAACTAACAAACAAACTAACTAACTAACTAACTAACTAACTATCTATCTATCTATCTATCTATCTATCTATCTATCTATCTATCTATCTATCTATCTATCTATCTATCTATCTATCT
>NC_060954.1:53437072-53442072 GCF_022045245.1 Lucilia cuprina
CTATCTATCTATCTATCTCTATCTATATATCTATCTATCTATCTATCTATCTATCTATCTATCTATCTATCTATCTATCTATCTATCTATCTGAACTTATTCGGTATTTTAGCACTCCATTACAAGGTATCTGACCCACAGTGCTATGTTTATGCACCATAAAACTCTATAAAGCAATTAAAGTTCCTACAAAATTTTTGGTTGAAAATCTTACTAATTAAACTATTTCCATGTATGTGTGTAGGTCTAGCGAAAAACGTGTAAATGGGAGCGTGTAAAACTCAAACACATACACAATTATTTTCTTTACAAAGACTACGCGTGTTGTATTTTGGCATATAAAATGTACAAATAACAATATTGGAATTTATGTTATGGGAATCGTGAGCATTTATAATTATATTAACACTTGTTTACCATGTTACAAATTTACAAACTGATAGACATATAAATATATATTTTGAAAGCTATGAGAAAAATTATAGGGATATTATGAAATGTCAAAAACAAAATAAAGGGTTTTTCAACTGAAAGGGCCACAAGCTTTATATATGAACAGGGCACTATATTAAAAAATACCTTAGTTGTCCAAAAGCAAATTGTATCAAATTTTATCCAAAAGTAATTAATTCTCCCTATCATTATTATCACTTCTGTACTTAAAACATAAATCCATATTCGAACCTGTGTAACTATGTATATTTATTCTTTATGTATTCAAAATATATATTTAAGGACATTTGTATACCCGAATGTATTGTAAAAGACAATTTTAAATTACAATTTTAATTTTGTGCGGAAGTTTTAAGTGCAACCAAATATTGGTGTAGGAAAAACACCAATACAGGAGGACAGATAGTAGTGGCATTATTGTTGAATAACAACATCAGCTGAATTTTATAATAAACATGAAATACAGAAATATGATTGTAATAATAATGAACGGAAATTGCTCAACAAGGTTATGAATGAAAATTTACATATTTGTGAAAAAATTAGACTGATGCTAAATTTTAAAGTGAAACAAAAAAACAATACAAACCACTTACTTAATTAACTTTCGTTTGATACTAGATTAGTGTTCTATATCATTATGCAGTAGTCTATTATTGTAGTGTTTCCACACATGAGTAGTAAACTTATGTAATAGTTGTTCTATAATATACATTCATCTATGTTAAGTGTAAATTTCTTTTGTCATTTAATTGAATTATTGTTATCATGGTGGTATGTGATAAAATATTTAAACCAAGAACTGATTGGGCGGAATTGACTTGTTTATAGTCTTGACTATAGATCATTCTATAGTGTTGACTACAGAGCATTTTATAGTCTTGACTATAGATCATTCTATAGTCTTGACTATAGATCAATCTATAGTCTTGACAATAGATCAATCTATAGTCTTTACTATAGATCATTCAATAGTCTTGACTATAGGGCATTCTACAGTATTGATTACAGGTCATTCTATAGTCTTGGCTATAGATCAATCTATAGTCTTGACTATAGGTCAATCTATATTCTTGACTATAGATCATTCTATAGTCTTGACTATAGATCAATCTATTGACTTGACTACAGATCAATCATGCCTATAGACTATAGATCAATCGATAGTCTTGACTATAGATCAATCTATAGTCTTGACTATAGATCAATATCTAGTCTTGACTATGGACTATAGTCTTGACTTGTTCATTCTATAATCTTTGCTAATGTATTTATGAAAGGAAGACTATAGATCATTCTATAGGCTTGACTATAGATCATTCTATAGTCTTGACTATAAAACAATCTATAGTCTTGACTATAGATCAATCTATAGTCTTGACTATAGATCAATCTATAGTCTTGACTATAGATCAATCTATAGTCTTGACTATAGATCAATCTATAGTCTTTACTATAGATCAATATCTAGTCTTGACTATAGATCATTCTACAGTCTTAACTATAGATCATTCTATAGTCTTGACTATAGATCATTCTACAGTCTTAACTATAGATCATTCTATAGTCTTGACTATAGATCATTCTATAGTCTTGACTATAGATCATTCTATAGTCTTGACTATAGATCATTCTATAGTCTTGACAATAGACCATTTCATAATTTTGACTATAGATCATTTATAGTCTTGACTATTGATCTCTCTATAGTCTTAACTATAGATCATTCTGTAGTCTTGACTATAGATCATTCTATAGTCTAAACTATAGATCATTCTGTAGTTTTGACTATAGATCATTCTAAAGCTTTGATCAGTCTGTAGTCTTAACTATTGATCATTCTACAGTCTCTAGTATTGGCCACAATATTATCTATAAATTACTTTTAAGTCTTGCCCTAAAGATCAGTTATTAAATTTAACAATTTTGGCCGCAGCACAAGTTGAAAGTTTACTTCGAAGTTCTTATGTTTATTATCTACAACATTTGTAAGGTATCAATTATTGCAGACAACGTTTATATATAGATTATTATATGTATGTAAATTAAGCGTTTACCATGTAAATAATAACCTAATATAAATTTCCCTTTAAAACCTGAGAAATGTCCTATCACCCAGCAATTGCTGGTGTATTTTCAAAATTATTAATAAAATTATCATATTTTTTGTGTATATGACAAAATCGCTTTTAGTTTTAGCAATCTAAAAAATATTGCTGCAGACAAAATCTATTTAGATAAATTTATGCAAAATAAAGAAAAACTTCCGTAATTTAAATATATGTATATTATATTTTGGGTACAAAAAGGAATATCCTTTTTGATAGCCGAAGTGGGTTGTTTAGGGCTAAAATGTTTGGGTATTTTCTATAAAGCTAATTTTGTTTTGTAGTCATTTGTGTAGATAAACGGAAATTATATTTTAAACCCTCAACACATAACTAGAAAGCTTTATAATGGCTTCATTAGTAGATTTTATACCGCCCCCCCCCAAAAAAAAAGAGAAAAAGAGTTAAATATTTGTGTGACAATTCGTTTAAAAATTTGCATAAATTTATATGAATTTTTACTTGTATGCATTTGGTGCTTTTGTTGTATAAAGTCAAAGTCTCCCCAACTTATTATTGATCTATTAAATGACCAGTGAATAAATAATATTTAATGCATACAATGAATTTCAATGTTGACTTTTATAAATAACAACGACCAATAATAACAATGTTAATAATGATGTTGCATTATGAAGTGTTTTGAAGTATGAGGCAGGCAAATTGCACAAAAGTTAATATTTTTAGTCGTTTTTAATAGCAAATTAAATGTAATTTAAAAAAATATTTTAACCACAAACATATTCAAACAAATATATATTTGCACTTGTATGCACTCGATTGGGTGGTAGTCAGTCCAGACAGTTTGTTATGGTAGTGCTATTTATCAGACTGTCTGCATAAAGTTGATTCATTAACAAACAGAAATGCGAAATTAAATAATTTAAATGATAGATATTTATGAAATTAAAATGTTAATATAAAAAAGTTAATTTAAATATCAATGTCATATTTTTTCAATATATGAACCCCCCAAAAATATACGAACTCTGAAAATGCAATTTCATGTACAACGACAATCAATCTTCAGCCTTGACTATAGATCAATCGATAGTCCTGATTCCAGATAATCTTGACTATAGATCAATACATAGTCTTGATTATAGCTCAATATACAGTTTTGACTATAGCTCAATCTATAGTCCTGACTATAGGTCAATCTATAGTCTAGACTATAGATCAATCTATATTGCTCTATAGTCTTGACTATAGATCAATTTATATTCTTGACTATAGATCAATCTTCAGTCTAGACTATGGATCATCTACAGTCTTAACTATAGATCAATCTACAGTCTTGACTACAGATCAATCTATAGTCTTGACTATAGATCAATCTAGAGTCTTGACTATATATCAATCTTTAGTCTTGACTATAGATCAATCTATAGTCTTGACTATAGATCAATCCATAGACTTGATTATAGCTCAATATACAGTCTTGACTATAGCTCAATTTATAGTCCTGTCTATAGGTCAATCTATAGTCTAGTCTATAGATCAATCTATAGTCTTGACTACAGATCAATCTTCAGTCTTGCCTATAGATCAATTTATAGTCTTGACTTTAGATCAATCTATAGTCTTGACTATAGATCAATCTATAGTCTTGACTATAGATCAATCTATAGTCTTGACTATAGATCAATCTATAGTCTTGACTATAGATCAATCTATAGTCTTGACTATAGATCAATCTATAGTCTTGACTATAGATCAATCTATAGTCTTGACTATAGATCAATCTATAGTCTTGACTATAGATTAATCTATAGTCTTGAGTATAGATCAATCTATAGTCTTGACTATAGATCAATCTATAGTCTTGACTATAGATCAATCTATAGTCTTGACTATAGATCAATCTATAGTCTTGACTATAGATCAACCTATAGTCTTTACTATATATCAATCTATAGTCTTTACTATAGATCAATCTATAGTCTTCACTATAGATCAATCTATAGTCTTGATTATAGCTCAATATAAAGTCTTGACTATATCTTAATCTATAGTCTAGATTATAGATCAATCTATAGTCTAGACTATAGATCAATCTATAGTCTTGACTATAGATCAATCTATAGTCTTGCCTATAGATCAATCTATAGTCTTGACTAGAGATCAATCTATATATATATATATATATATAGCGATATATATAGCCTATATATAGCGTAAGCTATATATAACGACTCAGTCGTCTAATGAGCATCCTTATTAATGCTGCTTATTATCAATTCGTAAAAAATATATATTAAAAAGTTAATTATCCATCAATAGAGTTTCATTTTTAATAACAATACATTCATATAGATAAATGAGCCATTGGGTGCTGTTAAAAATGATCGAAAACTAAACGATTGACTGTAAGAGAGCAATGGTTGCTATTGAAATATCCTAAGGCTATAAATATAGTAGAAAAAAAGCAACCTTTTA
>NC_060954.1:53444572-53462223 GCF_022045245.1 Lucilia cuprina
TATATTGAAATGTTTTAAATAAAACATTCTCTTTTGTTTTGCAATTTAATTTAACAATTCAATAAATATGGCAAAAATGTTGTTAAAATTATCAAGTATTTCTTTTATTTTGTATTTCTTTTATTTTGTAAATTTTTTCTTTCATTATACATATTGTTATAAAACAATATGAAAATAATTTGCTTTAACAAGCATTTCTAATAGTTTTTATTAGTTTATTTAAAGTTTTAAAATATTTAAGTTTGATTATTTTTTTTTTTTTTTTTTTGAAAAACTTGAAGGGATTTTTAGGAGTATTCAACAACCAGAAAAAAACATTTAAACAACATGCAGACTGATATACAACAATTCTACAAACAAGTTGAACAAAAATACATATAAAACAATCATTATTGCCTCAAGTTATTTTGTGGCATGTTATTTTTATTTGATAATTTTTTTTCTTCAAATTTTTTTTTTGTTTTGTTGTTGGTCTTAACTTTATTTTCATGTTTTTCCCTCAAAACATATTTTGCAAAACAATTTTTACACCTCATTCAACATTGTGTATGTTTTCTTATCTTCAATTATTATTATTTTTTGTGTATTTTTTACTTTTCGAAGAAAATAAATTTGAATATAGATTTTTATTTTTGTTCGTTTTTTTCTTGGTTTTAAATTGTACCCACTGGTATTGTAATTTTTTTATTATTTAACAAATTCTTATTTTGCTGAAACATGTTAAAAAGAAAATAATAATAAAATGATATAATAAAAAATATTTTTCCTTTGATTTGTTTGATTTGATTAGAAAGAGAGCATGAGCATTGTAGGAATACAGTCTGGGTCTAAAAAAGACACATACCGTTATACAACTTTTATCATAAAATCGGTTATAGATCCCTAAATAACGCCCAAATTGATGAAATACGATTGTCAGTCAACATAGTTAAACTAGTGACAAGCAACGTGATTTCTCTTAAATAGCAATAACGATAATCACCGTCTCTGTATTTGACACTATAATCGACTTTATATAACTCTATAATCGACTCTCTTTCTGATGACTCTGTAGTCGTCTCAATATTCTACTATATTGTTAATTCAATAGTCGACTTTGTAGTTTACTCTATAGTATATACTTTTGTACGAAAGCACTATGTAATTTTGACAACACAATGTTGTTAACATTGCAACAATTCGTTGCCGAAAACAAAACTTTATACACATCCGTTGTCTAAATAGTTTGTTGTAGTGTTGTCGTATATATGTATTACTTTGACAACGGATGTTATTGAAAAATTATAAACACTTTGGTGTCATTTTGGTAACATGAGTGTATATTTCTTTTTACCTCTGTATAATCTACACTATAGTGGATACTTCATTACATTAGAAACTACTCTTTAGTCGATACTATAATCGACTCTGTAGTCGACTCTAAAGTCGGCACTATAATCTTTAGTCGACACTCTAATCGACTCTTTAGTCGACTCTGTATGGTCTACACTATAGTGGATACTTCATTAGACTAAATAGTTGACTTTAAAAAAGAGTCTTTAGTCGGCACTATAATCGACTCTTTAGTCGACACTATAATCGATTCTTTAGTCGACAATATAATCGAGTCTTTAGTCAACTCTGTAATAATCATAAATACTAATACAATTAATTAAAATAATTAAAAAAGAAAATTATAATAATTCTATTCGTTTCCTAAAAATCCAAAAACGCCGCAAAACAAAGTAAATCTAATCCGAAAACACACACACATCTAATAATAGTAATAATGAAAATACAATTGTATTTCAATATTTTGGTTTCATGTCTCAATGGAGAAATCTTGTTGTCATCAACACGTGTTCCAGGCACGTTAACAAAAGAAGTGCTTCAAGAAGAAAAAAACAGCGAACAAAAAAAAATCCTTTAAGACGAAAACGAAATTGTATGTAATGAAAACAAAGAAAGGATAAACACAGGACCATGGCATTAACGTATATGTTTGAGTATAAAAGAGTGCTATTATGCTGTATACAAAAAAAAAAAATTATAGACGTTATGAAGAACTTACATATTATAACGTTACGGTTCAAGGAGTCAAAGAAAAACAAGAACAACCAACAACTCAAGCAATAATCAACAAACAACAAAATACAAAAACTTCGAACTTGGAAAGTGGAAACAAAAAAGAAAGAACGTACGTAAAGTAAGAACTATTTATATCATATAAGTTTGTTTGATTTCCTGGCAGTTCGGGGTGAGTGTAACGATCAAGTTTAGAAATCTTAGGAGGAAATCACATTCGACACTATAATCGACTCTAAAGTCGACACTACAGTCGACACTGCATTGTCGAATAAAGATAAGACTAAATGACGCTATAGTCGACTCTATAATCGACACTATAGTCGACTCTATAGTCGACACTATAGTCAACACTATAGTCGACATTACAGTGAACACTGCAGTCAACACTATAGTCGATTTTATTGTCTATAGTTGACTCTATAGTCCACAGCATAGTCGACTCTATTGTCAACACGATAATCGTCTCTATTGTCGACTTTACAGTATACTCTTTAGTAGATTTTTATCTATAGTGGACTTAACATTCGACTCTTTAGAAAACACTACTTTCTATAGTCGACACTACAATCAGCTAAATAGTCGACATTATAGACGACTCCATAGTCGACTCTGTAGTCGACTCTATAGTGGAATCCATAGTCGATTCTGTAGTCGACTCTATAGTCGACTCTATAGCCTGCTCTATAGCCTACTCTATAGTCGACTCTATAGCCTGCTCTATAGCCTACTCTATAGTCGACTCTATAGCCTGCTCTATAGCCTACTCTATAGTCGACTCTATAGTCGACTCTATAATCGACTCTATAGTCGCCTCTGTAGTCGACTCTATAGTGGACTCCATAGTCGATTCTGCAGTCGACTCTATAGTCGACTCTATAGTCGACTCTATAGGGTACTCTATAGTCGACTCTATAGTCGACACTATAGTCTTCTCTATAGTCGACTCAATAGTCGTCTCTATAGTCGACTCTATAGTCGTCTCTATAATCGACTCTATAATCGACTCTATAGTTGACCCTATAGTCGACTCTATAGTCGACTCTATAGTCGTCTGTATAGTCGACCCTTGAGTCGGCTCTATAATCGATACTAGAGTCTTCTCTATAGACTTTGAAGTTTTAATATTTCTGAAGTCGACTATATAGTCGAGTCTATAGTCGAATCTATAGTCGAATCTATAGTCGACTCTATAATCGATACTTGAGTCTTCTCTATAGACTTTGAAATTTTAATACTTCTCAAGAATAAAGATTGAAGAGTCGACTCTATAGTCGACACTACAATCGACTCTATAGTCGACTCTATAGTCGACACTACAATCGACTCTATAGTCGACTCTATAGTCGACTCTATAGTCGACTCTATAGTCGACTCTATAGTCGACTCTATAGTCGACTCTACAATCGACTCTTTAGTCGACTCTATAGTCGACTCTATAGTCGACTCTACAATCGACTCTATAGTCGACTCTATAGTTGACTCTATAGTCGACTCTATAGTCGACTCTATAGTCAACTCTATAGTCGACTCTATAGTCGACTCTATAGTCGACTCTATAGTCGACTCTATAGTCGACTCTATAGTCGACTCTATAGTCGACTCTATAGTCGACTCTATAGTCGACTCTATAGTCGACTCTATAGTCGACTCTATAGTCGACTCTATAGTCGACTCTATAGTCGACTCTATAGTCGACTCTATAGTCGACTCTATAGTCGACTCTATAGTCGACTCTATAGTCGACTCTATAGTCGACTCTATAGTCGACTCTATAGTCGACTCTATAGTCGACTCTATAGTCGACTCTATAGTCGACTCTATAGTCGACTCTATAGTCGACTCTATAGTCGACTCTATAGTCGACTCTATAGTCGACTCTATAGTCGACTCTATAGTCGACTCTATAGTTGACTCTATAGTCGACTCTATAGTTGACTCTATAGTCGACTCTATAGTCGACTCTATAGTTGACTCTATAGTCGACTCTATAGTCGACTCTATAGTCGACTCTATAGTCGACTCTATAGTCGACTCTATAGTCGACTCTATAGTCGACTCTATAGTCGACTCTATAGTCGACTCTATAGTCGACTCTATAGTCGACTCTATAGTCGACTCTATAGTCGACTCTATAGTCGACTCTATAGTCGACTCTATAGTCGACTCTATAGTCGACTCTATAGTCGACTCTATAGTCGACTCTATAGTCGACACTATAGTCGACTCTATAGTCGACTCTATAGTCGACTCTATAGTCGACTCTATAGTCGACTCTATAGTCGACACTATAGTCGACTCTATAGTCGACTCTATAGTCGACTCTATAGTCGACTCTATAGTCGACTCTATAGTCGACTCTATAGTCGGCTCTATAGTCGACTCTATAGTCGACTCTATAGTCGACTCTATAGTCGACTCTATAGTCGACTCTATAGTCGACTCTATAATCGACTCTATAGTCGTCTGTATAGTCGACCCTTGAGTCGACTCTATAATCGATACTAGAGTCTTCTCTATAGACTTTGAAGTTTTAATATTTTTGAAGTCGACTATATAGTCGACTCTATAGTCGAATCTATAGTCGAATCTATAGTCGACTCTATAATCGATACTTGAGTCTTCTCTATAGACTTTGAAGTTTTAATACTTCTCAAGAATGAAGTATCTAGATAACTTAGACACACCAGAGTCTACTCCTTAAATTACCCGGGAACACTAAAATAGAGTATTACTAAAAGTACATATAAAACATATAACACGATTAGATCTATAAGAGACCTTTGACCAATGAAAAAAAAAAAAACAACTAAAACACTACCGGAAATACACTCTCTTTCTCTCTTACATACTCACACACAAAGAAAACACACACATACATACATTTATAGAATAATTGAAAGGAATGTATATTTCAAGTATGGTAGATGTAAGCCAAGATATAAAAGCACTTAAGGACTTTTGTGTTCCGTTTTTTCTAAAATTGTTTAAGAAGACATACTATTTCTCTATAAACATACCACTCGTATGTATGAAAAAAAAAACAACAACAGAAATACTTTAAGATTTTAAATAATTGCAGTTTTTTTATTGTAAAAAGACTTAATTTTGTAAAATATTTTTTGTATCAGAATTCTTTCTTTTTAGAAAACTTTAATTTTTTTAACTAAAAAGGGGATAAATTTTTAAATAAAACCAAAAACTAATGACGCAGCAACTAATAGAGCAATAATAAAGTACACTTGTTAAAGAAAAATTTTAAAATTTATTCCCAGCTAATAAATACCCAAAAATATTGCTTAGACTTAGACCAAGATGTCGATAAGCATGATAAATAGATAATGCTAATTTTACATCTACTGCCAAAGAAATCGTAAAAATTTATTGTTTAACATTATAACAGCAAATGAAAAGGATGGTTTAGATTTCCTTTAGCATGATGCCAAATAAAACAAAAACACAAAATATTCGTTCAATGCAAAAGTATAAATGACTTAAAGGCATCTTTCGAAGATCATAAATGGTTAAGTTATCATATAATTTCTTTGCGAAATCTAGCATGGAAATAAGTACCATGTGAATTGTGCTTTAGACTGAACAGTTCGTCTGTGTGCCAGTTGTCTGTCTTCGTACACAAGTATGAGTATCTGTCAGTTAATAAACCTGTATCATGTTGTTATATTTTACTACCCAATCGTTCGAGTAAGTGTGCGAATGTATCTGTCTGTCTGTCGGTGTCTGAATATCTTTCACTTACATCGGAGCCGTTTAAAGCTGTCGTTATCGTTAATTCGGTATCGCATTTAAAGCGTTTATAATTATTGTATTTTATGTTTTAGTATGTTGTTTAAAGTCACACTTACTTAACGAAAACACTTGAATAAAATTTTCCTCTCATATACATAAGTATGTATGTACTTTGAGGAGTCATAAAGATCTAGTTTTTATTTCGTTGCCACAATTCCTATAACATGCAAGAGTACTCTATAGTCGACTCTATAGTCGACTCTATAGTCGACTCTATAGTCGACTCTATAGTCGACTCTATAATCGACTCTATAGTCGTCTGTATAGTCGACCCTTGAGTCGACTCTATAATCGATACTAGAGTCTTCTCTATAGACTTTGAAGTTTTAATATTTTTGAAGTCGACTATATAGTCGACTCTATAGTCGAATCTATAGTCGAATCTATAGTCGACTCTATAATCGATACTTGAGTCTTCTCTATAGACTTTGAAGTTTTAATACTTCTCAAGAATGAAGTATCTAGATAACTTAGACACACCAGAGTCTACTCCTTAAATTACCCGGGAACACTAAAATAGAGTATTACTAAAAGTACATATAAAACATATAACACGATTAGATCTATAAGAGACCTTTGACCAATGAAAAAAAAAAAACAACTAAAACACTACCGGAAATACACTCTCTTTCTCTCTTACATACTCACACACAAAGAAAACACACACATACATACATTTATAGAATAATTGAAAGGAATGTATATTTCAAGTATGGTAGATGTAAGCCAAGATATAAAAGCACTTAAGGACTTTTTGTGTTCCGTTTTTCTTAAAATTGTTTAAGAAGACATACTATTTCTCTATAAACATACCACTCGTATGAGAAAAAAAAACAACAACAGAAATACTTTAAGATTTTAAATAATTGCAGTTTTTTTATTGTAAAAAGACTTAATTTTGTAAAATATTTTTTGTATCAGAATTCTTTCTTTTTAGAAAAACTTTAATTTTTTTAACTAAAAAGGGGATAAATTTTAAATAAAACCAAAAACTAATGACGCAGCAACTAATAGAGCAATAATAAAGTACAACTTGTTAAAGAAAAATTTTAAAATTTATTCCCAGCTAATAAATACCCAAAAATATTGCTTAGACTTAGACCAAGATGTCGATAAGCATGATAAATAGATAATGCTAATTTTACATCTACTGCCAAAGAAATCGTAAAAATTTATTGTTTAACATTATAACAGCAAATGAAAAGGATGGTTTAGATTTCCTTTAGCATGATGCCAAATAAAACAAAAACACAAAATATTCGTTCAATGCAAAAGTATAAATGACTTAAAGGCATCTTTCGAAGATCATAAATGGTTAAGTTATCATATAATTTCTTTGCGAAATCTAGCATGGAAAATAAGTACCATGTGAATTGTGCTTTAGACTGAACAGTTCGTCTGTGTGCCAGTTGTCTGTCTTCGTACACAAGTATGAGTATCTGTCAGTTAATAAACCTGTATCATGTTGTTATATTTTACTACCCAATCGTTCGAGTAAGTGTGCGAATGTATCTGTCTGTCTGTCGGTGTCTGAATATCTTTCACTTACATCGGAGCCGTTTAAAGCTGTCGTTATCGTTAATTCGGTATCGCATTTAAAGCGTTTATAATTATTGTATTTTATGTTTTAGTATGTTGTTTAAAGTCACACTTACTTAACGAAAACACTTGAATAAAATTTTCCTCTCATATACATAAGTATGTATGTACTTTGAGGAGTCATAAAGATCTAGTTTTTATTTCGTTGCCACAATTCCTATAACATGCAAGAGTGTGTGTGTTATGAAAAGTGTAGATTATCTTAATACAATTAGCATGTCGCGTCAAAGGATACATAAAGATTAATATTGCTGCCGCATATGAACGCAAATCAATGTATATTTTTGCAAATCATGTTAAAAACAGGTATATTTATTCCGGTGATTGCAAATTAAATATTAAATGTTTTTTTTCTGGATTGTATGATTCAAGGGACTCTATTCAGCAGCTTTCAAATTATTAAACACATTTACTGCTATCTATAGTCTAGTCAATAGTCTAGTCTATAGTCTAGTCTATAGTCTAGTCTATAGTCTAGTCTATAGTCTAGTCTATAGTCTAGTCTATAGTCTAGTCTATAGTCTAGTCTATAGTCTAGTCTATAGTCTAGTCTATAGTCTAGTCTATAGTCTAGTCTATAGTCTAGTCTATAGTCTAGTCTATAGTCTAGTCTATAGTCTAGTCTATAGTCTATAGTCTAGTCTATAGTCTAGTCTATAGTCTAGTCTATGATCTAGTCTATAGTCTAGTCTATAGTCTAGTCTATGATCTAGTCTATAGTCTAGTCTATTATATTGTCTAATCTATGGTGTAGTCCATAGTCTATAGTTTAGTCTGTATGGCACATTACATTAGTTTTTTTGACATGATTAGTTTTTTTTTTTTGACAAGACACCTATATAATTAATTAATTGTTATTTTAATTAATTAATTGTAGAAATGTGTTTAATTAAATATACAAATATCATCATCAAAATCACTTACCTCTAAATTAGTTTTTGTAAGAAATTCCTCAACCAATTTTTTACTTTTTCTAAATTACACTTTTTATTAAATTTAGCCCTTTTTCTTTAAATACCTATTCTTATTATTTACACTTATTTTCATATGAATCACACACTTGTTGTTATTGTTCTTGTTGACAATTTACAGTTAGCTTTGAAATTCTTTAATAAAACAACAAAATCAAGCCAAAAGAATGAAAAGAATAAAGGAGACGAGTGAAAAAAAAAACACACGCCAAACTAATTTTCAAAAAACAATTATGAATTTATAAAACACTCACACACCTATTATTAAACATAAAACAAACACACATTTCTTATTAATTGAACAATTATAACACTTCACTTAATTGTTAACAAATTTATTTTAAACTTTTTTTAACAGTTTAATTATTGGTTTTTATTTAATAAACAAATTATATATTTTAATAATTTAAACAAATCCGTACACACGCACTGATTGAAAATAATGACTATTGATGAAAAAACAATTGTAAATGAATAAAAAGCAACAGGCGAACAACGAATGGGAGAAAGAAAAGTGAGGTGATTTTTTTTTTTTTGGGGAGAGAGAGAGAGTTTAAAGGGCAATGCAATAATGAGGGTTTATTAATGCAATTGCATAAAAAAGTAAACTTTTAATGATGATTAGGGAGGAAAGAGGTGAAGAATATTTTGTTTACTTTTTTTATTAGTTATTCTATTTGTTTTGATTTGGTTATTTTGGAGTTTATTTGTTGCAGGTTTTAAATTACACAATGGGATTGCAAAATTTACAGAAATGTTATGGAGTTGGGGAAAGCAATTCTCTAATATGTGTTTAAAGGGGAACTTATATGAAGGCATTTTCTACAAGCAGGAGGAGATTATAAAGAAATATTATAATGAAACATATATCCGCGATAAACAGTCCATAGTCTAGTCATTTAAGAAGTGAAAAGACTTACTTATTCATAGACATGTTAACATAATTACCGGAAGATTAGTCAACAGACTAGTGAACAGGATTGACAATAGATTTGTCCATAGAATAGTCAATATATTGGTCTATAAAATAGTCAATAGACAGTTTCATAGAATAGTCAATAGACTTGCAAATAGGCGACTACATGGAATAGTCAATAGGTTAGACCATAGAATAGTCAATAGACAGTTTCATAGAGTAATCAATAGACTTAGAAATAGGCGAACAGTCTATAAAATAGTCAAAAAACTATTCCACAGAATAGCCCAAGGGCGAATCAACAGACTTTTCAATAGATTAATTCATTTAATTGTCCATAGAATTGTCAAGAGAATAGTTAAATAGTAAAAAAAAACTAGTCCATAGAATAGTCAATAGACTAATCCATAGAATAGTCAATATATTTCTCCATAGATTAGTCAATAAAATTGTTCGTATACTAGTCAACAGTTTTGTCCATATACTAAATCGTAGACTATTCAACAAACTAGTAAATATACCAGTTAACGAACTAGTCAAATGAATAATTCTTATAATGACTTGACCATAGACTAATTCTCTGAGTTATCCATAAACTAATTATTGGACTAGTCAATTGATTAGTCAAAAGTCTAATCAACAGAAATATTTATTCATGGACTTCTTCATAGTCAACTTGTTCACAGTCTTATTTACAGAGTAATCTAGTATAAAGACTAGTCCATAGTTCAGTCAATGGACTAATCTCAGAGTTGTCCATAAACTAATTATTGGATTAGTCAATTGACTGATCAACAGACTTGTCCACTGCCTTATTTACAGAGTAGTCCATAAAGCAGTTTAACACACATGACTAGTTCATAGGTAAACGACTAGTTTATATACAAATTAACAGACCAGTCCACAGACTTGTCCTTAGGCTACTTTGTAGTCTACCGACTAGTAAACAGACATGTATATAGACTAATCAACAGACTTGTACACAGACTAGTCAACATACTTGTACATAGACTTGTAAACAGATTTGTCCATAGTCTAGTCATCAGAAATGTTAATAGTTCAGTTAACTGGCTTGTTAATAGACGAGTCCATAGAATAGTCAATAGACTAGTTTATAGACTAGTCCATAGACCAGTCAACATACTTATCAACAGACTAATTCATGAACTAGTCAATTGACTGGTCAACAGACTTGTCCACAATCTTATTCACAGATTATACAACAGTTTTAGCCATAGACTTCACGGATTAATCCATTAAAAAAGTTCAACAGACGTGTTCATAGACTAGTTCATAGTCAAACGATTAGTTTATACACTAGTTAAGAGACCAGTCAACAGACCTGTCCTTAGACTACTTAATAATCTACAGACCAGTAAACAGACATGTGCGCAGACTTAATAGATTTGTCCATATACTAGTCAACAGACTTGTACATAGTCTAGTCATTAGACAAGTTAATAGTTTAGTCAACCGGCTTGTTAATAAACTAGTGCATAGAATAGTCAATTGAGTAGTTTATAGACTAGTTCATAGACCAGTCAACAGACTTATCAATAGACTAATCAACAGGCTTGTCAAGCGAGACCTTATCAAATCCCATGTTAATTTCTCACAATAAAAATATCATCAACATTTGAATTCAATAAATCGATTATTACTGTAGCGGTATAGCCTCCGGTAGGTTAGTGGTTAGTGTTCTACTCTGGTAGACCGGAAGTGGTGGGTTCGATACCCACCCGTGGCACTGGTTAAGGAGCGCACAACAGGCCCGATAGAGGCCTAGGTGCATTTCTTCGGATTTGATGTGTATACATCCTCCTTTAAAACTAACTAAGCGGTATAGCTCTTAGCACCACTCTATTGAGACCACATCTCTCCTGGTTAATGTCGTTCATATCTCCAAACAAAATAGTATTGATCCAGGAATGGAAAGGATCTCCATTGACCATAGTGCGGAGACGTCTTTATTTTTAAATAAATATGTCGATGAAAACCGCTTTAAACGAAGTTGTCCATTATATATGTAACTGCCGGTCCACGCTAGGACATTTTTTTGGAGACTTTTAATTTTGCGTGAAAGAGAAAAAGAAAGAATATCATTCATCTCCTTCGCGGTATGGAATTTCCCGTTCTCGGAAACTTGTTTTGTTATACCTAGTTCACACTAGAAATCTTTTTTTTTGGAAACTTTTGATTTTTGTGTGTGAGAGAAAGAAATACCAACCATCTCTTTCTCTCACAAATCAAAAGTTTCTATGTATGAACATTATTGAAACTTCAAAAGAGAATGAAGAAAAAGTTTGTCAACAAAAGTTTCCTAGTATAGACGAGGTCTAAGTGAATCCTTCGATAGCAAGCTGTACGCACTGGCGCTTTTAATAACGGGCACACTGATACTCTTATCCAATCCCTAGACCAGTTTTGTGTGCTCCGTCATTGGATCATCTATATTTTAAGGAACAGATGGATAAGCTGTCCGATAGCCGCCTAGGTATATTTCTTTGGATTTGATGTACTATACATCTTCCTATCAACCTACCTATCTACCATTTCCCAAAATACAAAAGGGATCTTCCTAGTACTTTTCCATAATTTATTGGGACTTTTTGAATTTCACCCTTCATAAGTTATATTGAATCTTGAACAATAATACTTGATATTTACAATATTTCAGTGCAACTTTTTGTTCCTTAAATGGTATTTTTGAAATTTTACTGCAAATTTTTTTATTGTGATTCAAAATTACTTTATATATATGAACAACTGATAGATATACACTTTGCACTTTAAACACAATTCTATTTTTACTTTCTCTATCACTAACAAAATTTCAAACAACTCTTTTCATTATTTCCTGTAAAAACGATAAAAGGAAACTAGAATAGAATATAAAAAGTCCTTGAATCATTTTTCACAAACAATTAAGGACAAAAATATAAAATGCTATTAATATCTTTCCAATTAGGTTCAATAGCACAGCAACAGCAGTAGCCACTGGAGCATTAAGGAAAAATCAATCATTAATTAGTAATCAATTTTCATTTTCTAATCTTTCGAGTATGAAATTGAACAACATTCAACAATCAAATCCCTTTTCAAGAAGAATAAAGGGGGCAATAAACAAAAAAAAATATATAGAAAAGAATTCTATGTTTAATGGTAGACTAGTAGTATTCATCTCGTATACATTTAGTCTAAAGTTTATAAGAACTAGAACTACTACTAACTACCTTCCAAACATCTACTTGCAATAGTTGAAGCATGGAAACTAGTTCAGTCATACAATAATTATCCCAAACCTACATGTAGTCAAGCGAGTAGGAACATTTAAATGGACTTTACCGACTTTAAGATATGCTACAGCAACTAGGATCCATATCATAAGGGTCTGGTTTTCAATATGATATCTGGGTGCTTTCTCAGGGCACTTTTGTTTTGACCGATTTTAATTGAAATTGGTAGATTACGCCCCCGGAATCAAAACGACATATTTGCCACGGACCATAGGACGAACAGCCAAAAGTTGATCTTGAACAAATTTAAAAACTTTAAAGTAAACGAGACCCAATCACTTTTGGAAGTTACAAACATCATTACCAATCAACAATACCACTTCTCCACCATAGTGGTTTAGGGTATAAAAACAACATATGAGTGCCAAAAGCAAAAACTACTTATTCTGGGCTTAAGAAATTATTTTTAATCAAACTGCATGATGTTGCATGAACAAAATTTTTTTCATTTTACTATGTTCAAAATTTATGACAATTTTAGCCCGGGGCCATGAAATGCACTAAATGAATGTAGAAACGAATGAACAACTACTGCTATGGAAAATCTACTATAATAAAGAAAACGACATCTTATATGCAAATTTAGCAAAGAATGAGGTTTAAGATGCTGTTGTTGCTGCTACAGCTATTGCTCACTGATGCAGACGATGCCGAAGATCTATTCAAATTAAAAAAAACGACCATGAATGAAAGAACTAGCGAAGAAATGAGTGAGTAACACAATTAATAAATATGTTAATTTGCTTTAAGTAATTTTTGGTTAACAAAACTGCTGTGCCACAATCTAGAACAACCTGTTAAAATGAATAGCGAAAGATAGAGTTTTGCCAATTTAAATCATTCATTTAGAATCAAGAAGCTAGATACTAGTTAAGAGTTTTATTAAACGAATAGCTATAAATGCTTAATTTGCATAGACGTTCCAGAGGTAATTATGGAGATGCGGTAATTTATTAGTTTTAGAGATAAAAAGAGAAATGAAACTTAAAATATGTGAAGAAACAGTAGTTAGTAAAAACACATTTAATAGATCAGTCAATAATCGAGATCAGTCCAGCACAAAGCTCGGTATACAGTTTACAGAAGATTAAACTATGAAACAGCTTTCGGTCTGGACAACATTTTAGTTCTAGTTCAGTTCTAGTTCAGTTCTAGTTCAGTTCTAGTTCAGTTCTAGTTCAGTTCTAGTTCAGTTCTAGTTCAGTTCTAGTTCAGTTCTAGTTCAGTTCTAGTTCAGTTCTAGTTCAGTTCTAGTTCAGTTCTAGTTCAGTTCTAGTTCAGTTCTAGTTCAGTTCTAGTTCAGTTCTAGTTCAGTTCTAGTTCAGTTGTAGTTCAGTTCTAGTTCAGTTCTAGTTCAATTCTAGTTCAGTTCTAGCTCAGTTCTAGTTTAGTTCTACTTCAATTCTAGTTCAGTTCAAGTTTAGTTTTGATTTAGTTCTAGTTTAGTTCTAGTTTCGTTCTCGTTTAGTTCTAGTTTAGTTGTAGTTCAGTTCAAGCTATTAATTCTAACTCTCATATAAAATTTATTTAGATTTAAAAGCTTTGCTTACAAAAATAAAGATTTTTTCTCCACAAACCACTGTGCCTTGATAACCTTGATTTTGCAAAATTTCACAAAATATTCTAAATTACTCTCATAAAGTATTTATAAAAATTGTTTAGCAATTATTATTAAGCTTCTGGTATCTATATACATTAACATACATATAATGTTACAATATTTTTCCTATAAATTAGAAAATGATTTATTAAAAATCATTTGTCAATTTTGGGGCGATCATTCGTGGTCTTAAACTAAGGCGACATAGGCAAAAAAAAAAAGAAACTTAAAATTATAACGAACAAATAACATAAAATTACTCTTGCAGAGGCCACCAAAGTGGTCTCTGCAGACAGCAACTAGCAATAATTTATCATCTAAGAAAATAATAAATAAAATTCAAATTAAAATCTTAACTTTGTTTTAACAGGTCGAAAACAAATAAGAAACTTTAAATATCGACAATACGAAGCAATTAAATTTGAAAACAAGTTGTTTTAGTGTTAGACAAAAATTATTAGAAAAAAAGAATAATTAAAAGTATATACAGGCTTTATCTGAAAAACTTTTTAGAGAGGCCAGAAATTAAAATATTTTATAGTCTAAAGTCAGTGTGTGTGTGTGTGTTTGTCAGCCCACCATTAAATCTGTTTTATTTGTTTCATATAAATTGTACGACTTCATGGCACCGAATTTGCGCGTGGCACTTAATTTTAACGCTGAAATCCATAAAAAAGTTACAATTTGAAATTGTTTATTTGTATAGATTTTGAACTTTTTTTCCACTCTTTTACTAACAGACTGGACGCGATCATTTCTTAAAAAACAAACAGCAACAACAAAAAATAATAATGATCTGGAAAAAATTGTTCAGCTTAAGGAAAAACAACACACAGAAAATTTGTTAAGCGGAGGCCTGAACTTGTTTTTGATTATTTGGATTTTTTGGCCAACAGCTATAGATATTGGTGGTTTTTAGTTTGGGTGGGATTTTAAGTTTTGAACAGCTCGTAAAGATTTTTACGTGTTTATCTGAATATGTGAAGTCTTTAAAATGTAACGTTTTTTTTCGGTTTCATTATTTCTATTTACATTTAATTTGAATATCTTGAGGAGCCAAAAACCTACATACGGACTTTGTACGAGATTTTTTGTTGTTTATAGCTGGATATACAGACACAGGTAGCGAAATCTATTTAGTTACAATCACATATGTATACAAGATTTTCAACAACATACATATATATAAAGTTTAATATATTAGATTATAAATAGCACGATAAAATTAAAAATATTTAAAATGTTTTGAGGACACAAATTAAAACTATTCGCAAAATTTACTTAATTTAACCGATTTCTAAAATATCTCCAATAAATATATTAGTCCAGTTCCAGTAAAGATATAGTTATAGTTGAGTTCTAGTTAAGTTCTAGTTCAGTTCTAGGTAAGTTCTAGAACTGTATAGTTAAGTTCTAGTTCTGTTATAGTTCCGTTCTAGTTCAGTTCTAGTTAAGTTCTAGTTCAGTTCTAGTTCGATTATAGTTCAGTTCGAGTTCAGTTTTAGTTCAGTTCTGATTCAGTTCTAGTTCAGTTCTATTTCAGTTCTATTTCAGTTCTATTTCAGTTCTAGTTCAGTTCTAGTTCAGTTCTAGTTAAATTCTAGTTCAGTTCTAGTTCAGTTCTAGTTCAGTTCTAGTTCAGTTCTAGTTCAGTTTTAGTTCAGTTCTTGTTCAGTTCTAGTTCAGTTCTAGTTCAGTTCTAGTTCAGTTCTAGTTCAGTTCTAGTTCAGTTCTAGTTCAGTTCTAGTTCAGTTCTAGTTCAGTTCTAGTTCAGTTCTAGTTCAGTTCTAGTTCGGTCCTAGTTTAGTTCTAGTTTAGTTCTAGTTCAGTTCTAGTTCGGTCCTAGTTCAGTTGTAGTTCAGTTCTAGTTTAGTTGGAAAATAGATAGAAAAAAATTTTCATTAATACCTATTTTAATATTTTTTCTTTTCTATGTAGTTTTTTCTATAAATAATTTTTTTAAAAATAAAAAAGATTTTCTTTAAATGTAAAATCGTGGCAATTTTATTAATAATAATCTTTAAATTGTTACTTTTTTCCGTGGAAAGAAATTAAGTTGTAAAACAAATTATATAATTTTAAGGTTAAATATCAATTTGAAGGTGTGTAACTATTTGTAACAAAAACATATTTACATAAATACATACATACATACATATATACATACATACATACATATTGAAATATTGAAAACTTTTTAAATTGGAAAAGTTTGATTTTTCATTTCAAAATAACCACACGTAAGAAACTAGGAACAAAACCTCACACAAAAAAGTACATCAAGCAATTATTCTTTAAGAGAAAAATTTAAAAATTGTTTCAATTGTCAACTTAGGAAAAAAAACTTAAAAACACAATTAAGCCGTTGGGCGACAAGCGATCGAAAGAGTAGATTAGAAATAAAAGAAAATATTGCATGGCAGCTATCGCTTTAACTTTGTCGCTTTGAGTTGCTCAAAATCACTTCTTGACAAAATCAATTCCTTTCATTTTAAATACATATAATACATTATTTTTGACTTATTTGGCAAAAAGCCCATATGCAAGAGAACTAGAATGAAAGCAAAAGATGGCAGGAACAAATGTTTTAAATCTCATAAGGAAACAATGTTATGGAATACATTCTTCTTATGTGAATAAAGCAAAAAATTATTATAAAGACAGCAAAATTATTTTGGAAACATATACTCGAGCATACGGTTGACACAATCATATTCATAAACCAATCTCATACTACTCACAGTTTGGCAAGTGTTTGGCTTAAACAGAATATTTCCATTTTAATAAAAAAAATTTATACAATTCATATTAAATATAAACGAGGGTAATATATTTATTTGGCAGGGAGTGAAAAAATGGAAAATATCCCGGCATGTTGACTTACATATAGAACAAATATGTACTTACAATAAATGAGAGTGTAAGAAAATGATTTTTTAATATGATTTAAAAACTTTTGGAAAAAAGTAAAAGTATACTTTGTATTAAATACTAAAAATAAAATATACAGTTATTAAAGTACATTTATTAAATTTATAAGTGTACTTTAGAAATTAATTTGCGATTCCATTTAGAATTTGGAAGAAATTTCGAGGAAATAAAAATTAAAGTATTTTAAAAACACATATAAATTCTTATTTAATACCTAAACAAGAACTGAATTAGAAATGAACTAGAACTAAATTAGAACTGAACTAGAACTTAACTAGAACTTAACTAGAACTGAAGTAGAATTGAACTAGAACTGAAAGAGAAATAAACTGAACTAGAACTGAAAGAGAAATAAACTGAACTAGAACTGAACTAGAACTGAACTAGAACTGAACTAGAACTGAACTAGAAATGAACTAGAACTGAACTAGAACTGAACTAGAACTGAACTAGAACTGAACTAGAAC
>NC_060954.1:53462323-53468638 GCF_022045245.1 Lucilia cuprina
AGAACTAGAACAGAACTAGAACAGAACTAGAACAGAACTAGAACAGAACTAGAACAGAACTAGAACAGAACTAGAACAGAACTAGAACAGAATTAGAACAGAACAGAAGTAGAACACAACTAGAACAGAACCAAGGCAGAACTAGAACTAGAACAGAACTAGAATAGAACTAGAACAGAACTTGAACAGAACTAGAACAGAACTAGAACTTAAATACATTTTACAAGAATCTTTAAACTAGATTTTCCCTAATAAACTCATTTCGAATACTGCGTTGCATAATTTAAGGTGTTTGAACAAATAACTATAATAATTGTTAGAAACGTAAAAACTAAAGCATACCTATGAATGCTATTTTATAACATATTTTATTGCATACTTTAAGGCGTCAATACACATATTTGGCGTTTTTCACATAAATTCCGCCATGTTGGCATTTCTAAACGCATAAAATATTTTCAATGGTATTGAGTCATATTTAACATTTGCCGCTATCAGCAGCTACACATCACAAAGCAATCAAGCAAACAACCCTTGTTGTATTGAACCCTTTCCATTATTTAGATACATTTTTTTTGTTCATGAACATAAAAAAGTGGAAACTCCTCACGAACAACAGGCAACATATACATAAATGTAATAAAAGTATAGAGAAACTCATTTTGTTTGGAGTTCAATCAAATAGAAAGGTCGAAATGATTAATTAAACAATTTTATTGATAAATATACTTAAATACACAAAAGATTATAATTTGCATGTTTAATTAAAGAAGAAAACTGAAATCTAAAATAAACATATGAAGGAGAATATTAAAGAAATTAACTAACTGGTTAATTAGTTGAAATACAACTTCCTTTAAACAAACTCTACAGCCAACAAAGAAAACCAAAAAAAACCTACAATATCAACCTCATCATCTTCTTCACCAACATCCATATGCCTACTTAACGCCTGTTTAAATCAGTGTATGAAAAACCTCTTTACACTTTGCCTGCATTTGTTTCAGCCTTAAGATCATCCCATCCCACAGGCACGCGTCAGTCTTATCGTACCAGAAATATCTTGGTATCTATATTTTGAAAAGCTGTATGGTGAAACAGCAAAAGAAAACACCTCCATATCTAGCTAAGCACAAAGTCCATAACAAGTAATAACCCATGAAGTCAGCCAACACTGTAACTTAAAGTCACATCTACACAGGGTCTAACCATCCATATTCCACAGCATTAGATTAAAGACTAACTGCAAAAGTTTTATTTTAGAGGAGTTTAGGCCAGTTTTTCATATGAATGTGGGCTTTTTGCCTCTATATCATGTTTTTGCAGGTGTTGTTTTTTGCCATCTCTCTACTCTCTTTATTTCAAACACATTTTAAGGCGAATTGGTGAAATGAGTATATGGTATAATGAGATAAACTGCTGTAATTTTTCATTAGGACTTTAAGCACAATTGAGAGCTTTGAGAGTACAGGACATTTATGTGTATTTATGACACTAAGAGCAGAGAATTAATGTTTATGTCAGAGAGTTTTTGGAGTTTTATTTAACATACTTTTGTTTGTAAACAAATTTAAATTGTAAAAAAATTTGTTCAATAATAACTGAGTTCAAATGAACAAAAACTGAACAAGAAATAAATTGAATTAGAACTGAACTAAACCTGAAGTAGAACTGAGCTAAAATTTAACTGGAACAGAACAGAAGAAAACTGAAGTAGAACTAAGGTAAAACTTAAATAGAACTGAACTCAATTATAACGGAATTAGAACTGAACGAGAACTGAACTAGAACTAAACTAGGACTGAACTAGAACTGGACTAGGACTGAACTAGAACTGGACTAGAACTGAACTAGAACTGAACTAGAACTGAACTAGAACTGAACTAGAACTGAACTAGAACTGAACTAGAACTGAACTAGAACTGAACTAGAACTGAACTAGAACTGAACTAGAACTGAACTAGAACTGAACTAGAACTGAACTAGAACTGAACTAGAACTGAACTAGAACTGAACTAGAACTGAACTAGAACTGAACTAGAACTGAACTAGAACTGAACTAGAACTGAACTAGAACTGAACTAGAACTGAACTAGAACTGAACTAGAACTGAACTAGAACTTGAAATAGAACAGTACTTACACTGATATAGAATTAAGCTAGAACTGAACAAAAACTTAACTCGCACTGAATTAGAACTAGAAAAAGTCTTTTAAAATTACGCCTTTGTCTCGCCTTTTCATCCTTTGGAGATATTTGTATAATGTGAACGCATTTCTTAGTCATTATATGAAAAATTTTTATCTGTGATAAATGATTAAAATAAGCCCAAAAAGATTAAATTAATATCAACTCCCACCATGACAACTGTGAGACAACGACTCTAAGAAAATGTCTTTATTGACACAGTTATAATGTCATAATTATGATTGATAATACGTGCATAACTCCACAAATCCATAAATGCATTTTATGCTTTTTGACATGTTCTCAAACGAACATTTGTTTATGCATATTTAGTGTATTTAACCGGTTAACCGGTAAGCAAATATTCGATTACTTTAAAAAGATATAGATTTTTAAATGTAAACTTTTATTTGGAGCATTGACAATTGACAAAATTCCTAATTTTTTCATTATACCCTACACCACTTAAGTGGGGAGGGTATATTGGGTTTGTGCTGATGTTTGTAACATACAAAAATATTCGTCCTATACCCACCTTAAAGTATACCAATTGTCTTAGAATCATTTTCTGAGTCGATTAAGCTATGTCCGTCTGTCCGTCTGGCTGGCTGTCCATGTAAACCTTGTGCGCAAGGTACAGGCTAGGTGAAATAATGGATCGATTTCAACCATTTTCAATAGGCTTCGTCCCTGTGCCAAAAAACATGCTTGGTCCAAATTTCATCAAATTATTTTGAAAATTGCGGCCTGTACCTTGCGCACAAGGTTTACATGGATAGCCAGCCAGTCGGACAGACGGACGGACATGTCATAATCGACTCAAAAAATGATTCTGAATCTATCGGTATACTTTAAGGTGGGTATTGGACCAATATTTTTGTATGTTACAAACATCAGCACAAACGTATAATACCCTTCAAACTATAGTGGTGTAGGGTATAAATATTCCGAAATAAAGTTAAAAACAAACGAAATGCTTTATTTTTTAAATAATCCCCATTTTTAACATACTTACAGACTG
Organism: Lucilia cuprina; assembly: GCF_022045245.1. Taxonomy (NCBI): domain Eukaryota; kingdom Metazoa; phylum Arthropoda; class Insecta; order Diptera; family Calliphoridae; genus Lucilia; species Lucilia cuprina. The sequence goes on from NC_060954.1 coordinate 53,465,532, forward strand.
GTGTAGGGTATCATGTAGTCGGCTACGCCCGACTATACATTCATACTTGTTATTATTGCTTTAATTTTATAATGATGAGTAACCGATTTGTTTAAAATAAACTCGAATAATTGATTACACTAGAGTACACATACTCAGACTTCCAAATGCATCATACAGACTTAAATTACTTTATTAAATAAAAACACCACCAACAACAAAAACAACTAATAAATACAAAATTTGTTTGCCTGAGTTCAAGAGTACGTTAATTTTCGAACATATTTGGACGGCTCTACCTCCCCCATTCCACACGTTTTTATCCAGTTTCCCTGTTACATAAAATATTAATACAAATATGAAGAGAAGCAAACGAATAATGGTGTAAAATGCAGGAGTGTCAATGAGAATTATTTGTACACACACACACAAATAAATACACTAGCATTCAATACACAGCAACAACACCAATTACAAAATAACAGTAAATTTGAATAAATTGTTGTTGTGGTGGTGATGGCAACAACCACAATTTAAATATTTTTTTTTCTTCATCTCTTTATGAAAAACAAAACGGGCAATAACACCAAACGCCCGCACTTGTTAAACGGAGCAACAGCAACCAAATTTGCATACATAGTGTTTATTAGGGGAGTCCCCCAAAAAAACTATGTTTTATATGTATAAGTAGACATACTATTATTTATGTGCTAGCATTTGAAAATAAAGTCTTTGGACAGCTAGACATTTTAGGAATTACCCGCCACTATTTAATTGAAAAATATTTTCTTTAAAAGTATCAAAATAGTTGAGTTCACTTGCAATAGCCCCACCCTATTAATTATTATTCATCTTGTTGACAACGGGGAGGAACAAATAATTTAAAGCTGATTATTTTATTTATTAACACATATTGTCTTTTGGAAAATTTAAGAAAAACAGTCTTCGTTCGAAAGGTCTTTTTATAATTTATTTTATAATTTATAATAATTTTCAAGAAATTTTAGATTTTTTTTACATTCAGTTCATTTCTAGTACATTTCTTGTTCCGTTCTAGTTCAGTTCTTGTTCAGTTCTAGTTCAGTTCTAGTTCAGTTCTAGTTCAGTTCTAGTTCAGTTCTAGTTCAGTTCTAGTTCAGTTCTAGTTCAGTTCTAGTTCAGTTCTAGTTCAGTTCTAGTTCAGTTCTACTTCAGTTCTATTTCAGTTCTAGTTCAGTTCTAGTTCAGTTCTAGTTCAGTTTCAAAAATTACACAAAATTCTTATCTTATTCCAAGTAATTGGTCTGTGTTAGTCTTTTTAGTTAGTAGCGATAATGTTTCTAATTTTCTTTTCAAAGTTCTTCTCTTTATTTTTTTGGCATTTGTTTTAGTTTTTGTGCAACATTTTTCTACAAATTATCGCCTTTTTCCAATCATTATCAATCATCTATCATTTTCATATGTTGTAGTGCAATTGGTGTTGGTTAGATATTGTCTATTTTTTGTTTCTTCTACCATTTTTTGTGGTTTTCAGCTAATTTGGCAAATCGTTAACAACATCCAAACTATGAAAAAGGCAATTTAACAGTAGCTGCAATTTTCAAATACCTAACCGACATTTTCTAATACTCATATTCATTCCATAGATATTTGTCTATGCCAGAGACGGACCATATGTATGTATGAATGTATGTGTGTTGTTGTTGGCAAACTAAATATGGTCACGACAAAATGTTTATAACGATCGTAGTTGTATTGTCGTCGTCAGCATACTCTGCTGCTTTATCATAATAATGTTGGAGCAGCTAATGAAAAATCCAATATATTGATGGTGTTGTGTGTTTAGAAGTTAGAGATGATGATGATGGTGAGTCACATTAAGAAGACATCCACCAAAAAGAAAAACCTGGCTGGTCTCGTAATATCTATGGGTACGAAAATATATGTTGGTTTTAACACCCATACAAGTAATTGCAAGTGGATGTTTGTAGCTTTTTTTCTTGTTTAAACGCGATTCAATTGTTGGTTTCTGGCTTTATGACTATAAGTTTTGGGTCTGGTTGGTCATCTGTTGTTATAGACATGACTTCAAACCATACAAACAACTACTCAAATAAAAGAGAAGAAAAAAATCAACCAACACAATGTTTGCCCCATTATAAACCCACTAAGCCGGCAAGTTTGGCTGGTTTTTTTAGTTCCTTTATTCATGTGGCAATAAGAAACAATAGTGCCACAAATATAAAAAGTAAAAAAATCTGGCCCAGACGTCTGTTAACATGTTTTAAACAAAAATGTTTGAGGTAGTTGTGTCGATTTTATTCGATAACAACCAGCAACGGTCCTAGTCGTGGTACCACCAAGGTGGTTGGGGAATCTCCTGATAGTTATTATTATTATTTTTTACTGGCATTATTATTATTTTAATAAAATTTTTTTCTTCTTTACAAAATGTTTATTGCTGTATTCCATTGCATTGCATTTTCTATACAATTGTTTGTTTTCTGTTCTCTGTCTGTCTAAGTCGTGAGTTGTTTATTATAAGAGTCCATATAAAAAAGAAGGTGTTTTTTGTCTGTTTATATAAAATGTTGCTGATTTCAGCTGAAAAATCTTTGAAAAATAAAAATAATTTCGTTTAAATATTTATGAAAATTGTTATGTTTAGCATGGTGAAAAAATATTATAAAAAAAAATAATAATGATGTGAACTTCTTGTTTATAACGAAAACGAAGTTTTCAAAATAAGTTGAAGGAAAAAAGTAAAGCATACTTCAGAGTCTTGCAGACTGATACCTCTTCACTTTTATTCCAACTTAATGAAATTACAAGTATTTATTAATAAGTATAGTAATAGTAAAGTAAAATAGGAAATTATAAAGTTCAATGTTAGAAGTGGAATATTTTAAGTATAAATATTCTTTGCCTATTTAAGGGGGAAAGAAAAAATAACATATTATTGCATATTTTTATGAGTTCTTAATAAGAAATTGGGAATAGAAATCATATTTATTTATTGTTCAAGATGTAGTTAAGTTCAGCTATAGTTCTAGTTCAGTTCTAGTTCAGTTCTAGTTCAGTTCTAGTTCAGTTCTAGTTCAGTTCTAGTTCAGTTCTAGTTCAGTTCTAGTTCAGTTCTAGTTCAGTTC
>NC_060954.1:53468738-53471225 GCF_022045245.1 Lucilia cuprina
AGATAGATAGATAGATAGATAGATAGATAGATAGATAGATAGATAGATAGATAGATAGATAGATAGATAGATAGATAGATAGATAGATAGATAGATATACAGATAGAGGCAACAGGAAGCAACACAGTAGTAAACGGCCAAAGGAACCTATTGGAGAACAAAGCATCCTAGACCGAAAATTTTTCCTCCAGGCCAGAGAACCTATTGGGGTCCAAAGAAACCCAGACGCCACTTTGGCCAAAGCCGAAAGAAGCACAAAAGTTAGACTTACCCGCGGTTAAAAGGAAAGGAATCCAAGAGAAAACGAAGTCAAAAAGAAATAGGATATAAGCTCCAACAGGAGTAAAAATTTCGAAGAACCTACCTACACAGATCGACACTGAGAAGGTGAAAACTGATTGGAAAAAAGTCGAACCAAAAGCAAAAACGATAATGAAATAAACTCGCCCAGATGCACATATCATTAAAACCTGTGGAGAGACGTCATATGCGGACATACTTAGGAATGTGTAGAGTAATTCAGATCTCAATGTCCTTGGTGAAAATATTAAGAAAATGGATAAAAGCCAGCTGCTATTAGATCTAAATAAACCAACTTATGAGAAAACAAACCAATTTAGAGATGCGATTGCAGGTGCTATCAGACCAGTTGCAGAAATACGGGCTCTTAGCCAAGAAGTACTACTGGATATCAAAGACATTAACAAAGTGACCACAAAAGATGAAGTTTTAAATCTTATATATAAAAGTTCTAGCTGCAAATCTCAAACTTAAAGTTATACTAGCGTAATCGACATAACGAACTTTAAGCATTTTTAGTTCAAAAGCTATAGATGTTAGAGCTTTAAGCTCTTATTAGAGCTTTTATCTCTAACTAAAGCTTTAAGCTTTAATAAATCCAAAGCTCTTAATAGTCGACATTAGTCGATTTTTAAACTACTACCATTTCAAAACCCCATGGCTATTCCCAAAACAATTAATCCACAAACCTGTAACAGAATTTGTCATCCGGTTTTATTTCCTAACACTCATTTTACCTCAAGTGCCACCACATTCTGCTCGTATATCACACAGGTTATTTTTAAGCAATTATCTAATAAATTAATTGCATGTATGTAATGAATAATTTTATTAGAGAACATGTGATTGCAAGTATTTTGTGTCTCTTAAAATGTTTGATAGACTTGAAAAAGAAGACAAAAACATCGGTAAAAAAAATCCACATAAAAACTGGATGTGAATGTCATGTAAAAAATAAATATCTTAAAAAAAACAGCAAAATATATTGGTCGTACAATAGCAACAAACACAAATGTATATGTGTCATCTTTGAAAAATCGCCTAAGGAAGTCATACAACAAACGTTTTACAAGCATATTTTTGCATAAAACAACATTTAAGTGATTTGTACGAGTACGTGTTGTGTGCTGCCGTGATATATTCATACATACATATGTGGGTATGTATGTAGTTTTGTTGGTTAGCTGTTTGGTTTGTGTTTTTTGTGATTTTTTCTACACTGGGAAATTGTATTAGACGTTTACTCAAAGTTATTAGTATTTTCAATTAACTAAAGTGATATTAAAATGACAACTGGTTACTTAATTACTCCAAGGTAATGTAGGTGGTGACCATTAGGTTCCTGTTTTGTGAATAACTTTATACTGAATTGCATGATTACTCCATAACGTCTATATAATTCTTATTTCTAGTTATTGTTAAATCATTTAACACTTTGTTTAAATAAATCTAAATTTTTCTTTCAATGTAGCTACCAAAATCTTAATATACCTTCTAGACAGTCGTTCACTCACTCGGTAAGTCATTCATATATTTGTACAATCATGTTGAGATGTGTGTAATGAACGTGGTATAAGTGTCCGTATCTTTGACAGCAGTGGCGCCAATATCTAATGATGTGAGTTGTATAGGAAATAAAATAACACTCACATGAATATTTGCATACAGATATAACATCAAACACACACACACAATTCTCAGAGAAAATTAATACAAATTAAAGGCCTTCTAGAAGGCCTCTTTAGTATAGCACAAAATACTATCAAAATTTTTTCCATAAACAACTGATGATATGAGATTTGTACTTAACTTAATCATGGAGTAATCTCCATAAATTTAGTGCCTTAAATAAGCAAAGGCCTTTACAAAGGCTTTTTTGGGTGCCTGTCCAGTTCATTGTTAAATATAAAACTCTGTCTGTGCGTTTGAAAGGTAAACACAATCTGACAAAAAATACATGTGTGCATGTATGATCAAGTACATGTTGAAAACACAAATACTTAAGAAAAAACACAAATTTAATGATTTCAATTAAACATTTTATTAAACAAATAAATAAACAAACGGTATGAGAGAAATTGAGGAAACTTAAAGAAGTTTTGAGGTTTGTCATGCCACTCGTTATATTATGGAGATGGGAAAATTGCCTTGAATAAAAAAGACTTGCCAAGTAAATAGTTAGATAGA
>NC_060954.1:53471325-53476353 GCF_022045245.1 Lucilia cuprina
GACTATAGACTAGACTATAGACTAGACTATAGACTAGACTATAGACTAGACTATAGACTAGACTATAGACTAGACTATAGACTAGACTATAGACTAGACTATACACCATGTTATGGACTAGAATACATTATAGACTAGGTTCTCGATTAAGCTCTAAATCAGACTTATACTAGCCTTGCGTTGAGTATATAAGCTAGACTGCAGTCCATACTATAAACCAAACTGGAACAATACTTACCTTGCCCTATAATACTGTAGATTACACTTCTCTGATATTGTTTGTAAATTGTGTAATTTTATATTAAATATTTTACAACACATATGATTCTGTCGAAATCATTTCGTTTTCCATATTACTCATTACTCATCATTATTGGCACAATTTCTAGTGAAAGTATTTTCTATATAATTATTAAATATATTTGGCATGTAATACTTATATTGACTTATCATTGTTGTGGGGGTGGCGATAACAGAATGACGAAATTTTTAGCATAAAAATGTATATTTAAACCCTAATATTAACATATTTACAACAAAAATATAGAAATAATAGGTAAACTAAATTGCATAATAATTTAAAAAAAAATAATGTTTTTACTAACGCAACAAAGGAAATGATTTGTATTAAATTTGCTGATGTATTTCCCAACTATGATGAATTGAAATGGAAAAAAGTTTCTACAAGGGTGGAGCCCATTACTCGCAATTCATAGTGATGTATGTATACATATAGAACAGACAAAAACAGCTGTTTTTACATAAAATTCCCACAAGCAAAAAAAAAAAAATAATATTCATAACTACAAACTTAAATATCACTATTAATTTTATTTGACTTCATAGAACAAAATTGTTGTAATATGAGTAACACCCCTCCTAAAAAAAACACTGAAATATATTAAATAAAATCTTTAAGCGTTTTTCGAATACATACTTCAATAATTTGTATTTCATTGTCTGTGTGTAAAGTTATGTTTAAGATTTTATGTTTATTTTTTTTTTTTTCACTGAATGACAGGCACAACTGTCAAAATGTGCTAAAAACTATTAATCAAAATTAGCTGGGAAAGACAAAAAATTTAAAAAAAAACTACACTCCAACTTAAATGAAAACAAAGCAAAGTTTAACTTAAATCCACTTTTTGTTCATATTTAACAGAGTACTCAGTCTTTCAGTTGTATTGTGTTAAAAGCAGAGAATAAACAAATATATGCCTTCAAGCTAAAATTCAATAAAAATGACAAGTAATTTGTTAAGTTTTTTTTTGAAAATCATTAAAATTACTAAAGATTTTATAAAACAATAGTATAAAATTAACCTTACAGTTTGTGGTGTTAATAGAGGGCGCCAATGTAATAAGTCATGTTTAAAGTTTAAACTTTAAACACAAGTTTTTTCTATAGTCTACTCTATTTACATTTTCTAGTCTATAGTCTAGTCTATAGTCTAATCTGTAAACTAGTCTATAGTCTAGTCTATAGTTTAGTCTAACGTATGGTCTAACGTATAGTATATAGTCTAGTCTATAAAATAGTCTATAGTCTAGTCTATAAACTAGTCTATAGTAAAGTCTATAAATTAGACTATAGTCTAGTCTAAAGTCTAACCTATAGTGTAGTCTATAGTCTAGTCCAGTCTAGTCTATAATCTATAGTCTAGTCTATAGTCTGGTCTATAGTCTAATCTATGGTCTAGCCCGTGGTCTAGTCTATATTTTATAGACTATAGTCTAGGCTAAAGTCCAGTCTATAGTCTTTCCATAGTCTAGTCTATAGTCTAATATATAGTCTAGTATATAGTCTAATCTACCGTCTGGTCTATAGTCTAATCAATAGACTAGTCTTAAGTCTAGTATATAGTCTAGTATATAGTCTAGTATATAGTATAGTCTATAGTCTAGTCTATAGTCTGGTCTACAATCTAGTCTATAGTCTAGTCTTTAGTCTAGTGTAAAGTCCAGTCTAAAGTATAGTCTAAAATCTAGTCAAATGTCTAGTCTAAAGTCTAGTCTAAAGTCAAGTCTATAGTCTAGTCTATAAACTAGTCTACAATCTAATCTATAGTCAAGTCTAAAGTATAGTCTACAGTCCAGTCTCTAGTCTATAAACTAGTCTATAGTCAAGTCTAAAGTCTAGTCTATAGTGTAGTCTATAGTCTAGTCTATAGTCTAGTTTATAGTCTAGTCTATAGTCTAGTCTATAGTCTGGTCTATAGTCTAGTCTATGGTCTAGTCTATATTTTAAAGACTATAGTCTACGCTAAAGTCCAGTCTATAGTCTTTTCCATAGTCTAGTCTGTAGTCTAGTATATAGTCTAGTGTATAGTCTATTATATAGTCTAGTCTATAGTCTGGTCTATAATCTATTCAATAGACTAGTCTTAAGTTTAGTATACAGTCTAGTATATAGTCTAGTATATAGCCTAGTCTATAGTCCAGTCTATAGTCTGGTCTATAGTCTAGTCAATAGTCTAGTCTTAAGTCTAGTGTAAAGTGTAGTCTAAAGTATAGTCTAAAGTCTAGTCAAATGTCTAGTCTAAAGTCTATTCTAATGTCTAGTCTAAAGTCTAGTCTAAAGTCAAGTCTATAGTCTAGTCTATAAACTAGTCTACAATCTAGTCTATAGTCTAGTCTAAAGTCTAGTCTAAATTCCAGTCTCTAGTCTAGTCTAGTCTATAGTCAAGTCCTAAGTCTAGTCTATAGTCTAGTCTATAGTCAAATCTAAAGTCTGGTCTATATTTTATAGACTTTAGTCTAGGCTATAGTCCGGGCTATAGTCTAGTCAATAGTGTAGTCTTAAGTCTAGTGTAAAGTCTTGTCTTGAGTCTAGTGTGAAGTCTAGTCTAAAGTCAAGTCTATAGTCTAGTCTATAAACTAATCTACAACCTAGTCTATAGTCTAGTCTCAAGTCTAGGCTATAGTCTAGTCTATAGTCCAGTCTCTAGTCTAGTCCTATAGTGTAGTCTATATTCTAGTCTATAGTCTAATCTATAGCCTAGTCTATAGGTTAGTCTATATTCTAGTCCATATTATAGTCTATATTATTGTCTAGTCCAGTCTCTAGTATAGTCCATATGTAGTCTATAGTCTAGTCTATAGTCTATTCTACAGTCTAGTCTATAGTCTAGTCTATAGTCTAGTCTATAGTCTATTCTACAGTCTAGTCTATAGTCTAGTCTATAGTCTAGTCTATAGTCTAGTCTACAGTCTAGTCTATAGTCTAGTCTATAGTCTAGTCTATAGTCTAGTCTATAGTCTAGTCTATAGTCTAGTCTATAGTCTAGTCTATGGTCTAGTCTATAGTCTAGTCTATAGTCTAGTCTATAGTCTAGTCTATAGTCTAGTCTATGGTTTAGTCTATAGTTTAGTCTATAGTTAAGTCTATATTCTAGTCTATAGTCTGAAAATATGATGATTTATGATAAAGTCAATTTACGTATAAAATTATTAATGAAACTTGTTATTACTTAAGTGGGTACATATCATATTTTTCAAACCTAAATTAGTTTTTTTCTCTTTAGTTTTTGGACTAAGGTTCTTAGTGATTAATATTCGTACTACTTAAATGGTTTATCTAAAACATTTTTTTAAATTGTTCATTAAGATTAATGGCGGCATATTAAATTTCACATTTGTATTGTTTAATTCAAATTACGTGTTACTTTTTAATGAAAAAAAATTATATTCATATCAAAACTCCTACACATTGTAATTCAGTTCTTGTTTTTTTTTGTGCTAAAACTAAATGTTTTTGTGTTTTTTTATCAAAAATCCTTACAACACAAAACAATCTTTAGTTCGTATTTAGTTACCGTTTTAATCTAAAATAAAATAATAAAGTTTATCTTTATGAATTTAAGCGGCTTGTAGAAGTTTTACCACTAACAACATCAGCAACAAAAGCAACAACAAAATTATGCTTAACTCGATTTAACTTAATTGTACATGGAACAAAAAAAAAATAAACTAAGTTAAGTAGTCCAACAGAAAAAATAATGAAAATGAAACAAAGTTAAGCAAAATTTTATTATGTACATAAATACGCATAAAAAGTATTTAAATGTTGACTAAATATTCTCTCTGCTACCGTAGTATGTATGATAAAGTTTAAGGGGGACTTAATGGACATTACAAGGATAATATCCTTTGAGTTGTTATGGAAGGTTTTAAAATAGTGGGAAAGCATTTTTTAAATACTTTTCTTAAAAATGTGTAAATAATAACAAGTTGCAATATTATGTCCAACTCCAAGTTGGATCTGGTTTAAATTATGTTGTCAACATTATGTCAAAACCCCAGAGGTAACCTTACTGATTCAAACGTAACCACCTTCCCATTAAAAACTCTATGTAATAAAATGAAACTTTATTAAATTAAGTATAGTTTTATGACTTAAATCCACCTTAAAAGCGAGATTGCATGACAAGACCATATATTGTCCACTTACATACCTCTACATAGCATTTAGTATATTTATTCAAATGAATTCATTTTCCGAGTAGAAATGTTCCTGGTAAACGCTCAGAGCCTAATCTCAAACGCAAACATGATGATGTTTTATTTTCTTTTTTACTTTAGGGCCAAAACATTAAATTTACACTTGTGTATAAAAATTACACAAAAGTAAATAAAAATATTAACTTAACAACTACATGTTTCAATTAATTAAAAAGGATAAAATGATTAACTAAATTTACAATTATTACGAGTGTTTAGTTGGAGCCACTTATTGTAAAGAGAGAGAGAGAGTTAAAGACATGTCAACACACCATTGAAATGACCAAATGCCAGGTATATAGAAATAATAAATGGCCACATAATTAGTTTACTGATTAAAGCGTTATAATGTAATATATAATTTTATAACGAAAAATAAACACGAATGTTTAAAGAGATAAACAACAAGACTATAGACTATACTATAGACTAGACTATAGACTAGACTATAGACTAGGCTATAGATTAGACTATAGACTAGACTATAGACTAGACTATAGACTAGACTATAGACTAGACTATAGACTAG